>NC_072738.1:101792009-102013376 GCF_026930045.1 Uloborus diversus
CTGAAGCAGAGAATAGACGACGCTCAAAGCGCCTACGCGTTCAAAACAACATTGCCGATGAACATGATTGTGGAGCAATGTGTGAAGAATGCGAATTTTGTGGTGCTCTTTATTGGCAGAAAGAGCGTAATACTGCAAATAAATATACTAAATGTTGCCATGACGGAAAGGTGCGGTTACCGGCATTGTGTGACGCACCTGATCTGTTGAAGGAACTGCTGACTGAAAATTCCCCAGCCGCTAAAAATTATCGGCAGCGAATCAGAGAATACAACTCTGGAAATGGCTCGTCTTAAATTGGATTCAAGAACGGTTTCCTGCCTTCTTTGAGCTTTTCTTTGCTGATTAAGGTTGAAATGGGCCACAGCCCGACTCAAACTCATCTCAAAAAAAAAAAAAAAAGTTCGTTGAGTATTCTGTGATTCAAGATTTCAAAACAACGTAGAAGTTTGTTTACATGATTTATCGGCGAAGTGTTGCCAACAGAGGTTTAGAAATTCACCCCTTCATTTGCCGGCACGTAAGAGAATTATATATATAGATGATCAGGCAGTGCAATTTGTTTCACGGGAAATTAAGTCGAGATTCTCCTAAAGTTACAACAGTGTAGGTAAAACTTATGGCTACTGGTCCATATCTTCTTATGTTGCAGCTCATGTACTATTTTGACAGCTCTTGTTCACAAAGAGTTGCTTCAACCAAGCACGGCCTTTTTGAACCAGCAAATTGGTGTCCTTAACTCACACACGTTGAGTAGTTAGCTAACTTTAATACGACTTCCTCTACTTGTTGGGAGTTACTCATGTTTTCTACTGATGTAGCTTGAAATATTAACCGTGTTAGGGGGGAGGGGGTTCTCATATTTTACAATATATTTATTTAGCTGGTTTACGGTCTAAGCCATTGATATATTGAAAGAGAAATATACAAACATATATTTAAGCCCAGAAAAATACTAATTGAAATATACATATCCTTTGATTTACAAACCTGTAACAGCATGATAGTGCTAAAAGTGCTACGTGAGCTGGATCCGTAAATTAGGAAATTTTGGTGGTAATTATCATAGTTAAAACTTAATTAATTCAAACAAAAAATACATATATACTAAGCTTGATATACACAGTACTATATCTACTAAAACATTTTATTTTTATCTTATTTATTTATTTATTTTTTTTTTTTTTTTTTTTTTTTTTATTTATTTTTTTTTTTTTGCTCCTTAATTGTTACCAATGAATTTTACTGTTGCGTTATTTCTTTCTTTTCCTTTGTGTTTACACCGTATAACATTAAAAATAATTCATATAAACGGAATCACCTGCTGAAGTGTCTACAAAAGGTTAAATTTTGTTACATGAAATACACCGCCAGCTCAGTCAATTCCAGCCGAGAACTGCAGTTTCGTGCTTAATAGTACTCATCAGCCCGGCATAGGAGTGACTAAACTGGAGGTGGAAAACCTCTTAAAGAAGCCTAGAGTGCCAAACAAACTGGTAGCTAATACAGAATTAGCAATGACCAGACGAGTGAACCGAAACAATGGTTCGGTTCAACTCGAATCTTGAAGACAAGGCAGGTATATGCCGGGCTGATTAGTGCTAATAAGCACGAAACTGCAGTCCTCGGCTGGAATTGACTGAGCTGTCGGTGTATTTCATGTATTTCTGCCTTAGCCCTGGCTGTAGGGCGTAGCTTACTGAACATAAATTTTGTTAGTTTAACGAAAGTTATAAAACCCATAATTTTAACTTTTGTGGTCTTGCTTTCTTTTCATTTGTGCTGACAACGTATAGCCAATAATTCATACTAACGTACTAACGGAATCACTTCCTGAAGTGTCAGGGGCGTGCGCAGAAATTTCGGGGACCGTAAACAAATGACTTTTACGGGCCCCCTCCATATTCTAACCCTATGTTTCACTTGGGCACTTACATCCCTTTGCTTCTCACTGGCTCATATGTCACCACTTCATTATTTTAAGCTAGTTAAGTCAGTTTTCAAAATAGGGTTGCACAAGGTATTGCTGCATACTCTAACTTTTCTGAAAGTATCTACACCTGCCTAAGACTACAGAAAAACAACCTAACTTGGTTTCAATCACAAATTTCATTAAGAAAAATAAAAGAACTTAACTCTTAGGGCTCTAATATTGTCCAAATCTATGTAAACGTTTCGTCCTCAAGTAAAAGCATGCTTTCGCATTCTAATTTACAGCCCACTGTTAATGAACTTTCCCGCTGAACTGTGTTGTGATCAATGGAGCTAAAGCTTTCAGATTATAAATATCGCGTGTGAAAATAAACTTTTTGCTTTAAAACACTAGGAAAAAATATTTTGATTAATATTTAAGACCGCACTATTTTTATCAGTCTCTGAATATATTAAGAAACTTCGTGAGTAGGTAAAGCACGTGCTGTAGATCAATGCATCACTGAAAGAGTACGCTTAAAAACATAGGATCTGACCACTTTATAATTTGACAAAGTTTAAAATTTTTTAAAAAATATTTTAATCGGTGTGTAAATTCAATTTCATATTTTACGCTTCTTTACATGCAATCACAAGTGAGAAAATGCCATTCGTTGATGCCATTAGCGCAGTAATATGTAATTCGCATCTTTACTCACATGTACTGGCAACGATATGGTTGATAGCAAGCGTAGAGCGCAATATTTAAATCGCTTCCTGATTATCATAACGTGGAAACACGGTAGATAGATGCGCCAAAGTGCATCATTTGTGACGTCATAAAGACAACGCCTTATTCACAAAATCAGACATTTTAAAAAAATAAGCGCTGGGAAAATGAAAGTTTTTTTCTCGCTCCATGTTTTCTTTTTTTTTTTTTTTTTTTTTTTTTTTTTTTTTGCTTATTCTATCAATTTTAGTGACTTAAAGTATGACTTTTGACTGAAGGAAACAACACACCATTCTGCAATAAAAATTATTTGAAAAATTCTGCCAAAGGCACATACTACTACATCTACAAAGAGACAGACTAAAAACATTTAGCATGAAGCAACGGATTGTCGTAGAACGTCACAATCATGCGCAAGTTAAGCACACATCTGATTTATCTCCCCCCCCCCCCCCTCTCTCTCTCTTACACTTCGTTCCATGCCTGCCGTGGAGAAATTTGAAAATGTCTGAACACCGCAAACATATCACCAAATAATCTTTAAGTCCCCTCGTGCGGATATTAACTAAAGAAATGAGCTCTGTAGAAGTCGTTTCTCTGCCAGCAGAGTGTTGGTGGAATGAAAACAACCTACCCTCGATAAGGTACGGTAATTACTTAAACGGTTCAACTATTGTAACGTACACATGAAACGTTGAACAGTGATAAATAAAAAATAAAAGACTTTTCTCGCTCCATGTTTTATTTTTTTTATTATTATTATTTATTTTGCTCATTCTATCAACCTCAGTGACTAAAAGTAGCACTTTTGACTGACGGAAACAACCCCATTGTTAAACTTTTCTGATGTACTTGCAATTAATACAATTAAAACTTCTTGACTCTTCAATCACATAAAAAATTGAACAGTTTGTGTTGAATGCATTGGGGGAAATATATTTTTAGTTAATATTTAATACCGAGCTATTTTTATGGTAATCTGTTTATGCCATATCTAAGATGTACAACTGGGTCCCCCTCCCCCCTCTCTAGAACATGAGTTATTCTGTGCTCATGTGCAGAAGGCAAACAAATTCTCTAAAAATCTAGGATGCTAGGTAAAAAAGGTTTTCATAATTTACAAGTTCTAATATTCCTTAAAAAAAAAAAAAAAAAAAAAAAAAAAAAATCTTCTCAATGGTCGAGGCCTCGTGTTTTATTTCTGTAATTCTCAACCTATGGTGGACCACTAGTGGTCCACGAGAAATTTTCACGTGATTCGTGCACTGTAAAAAAAATCTGTAAAATTTACGGAAAAAAAACTGTCAGCCAAGACGCCAGTTTTCTTCCGTTTATTTTACAGAAATCTTCCGTATTTTTATTATTTATTCAAGCTGATTTATTATTTTATGAAGATTCAAAAATGAAACTATACTTTTATAAATACATTTCAATATTTACTATACTACTACGAAATACATGTATACAAAGGTAAATTTCCGAATATGCCTCTGTAACAGATGACAAAAAAACATAATAATAAAATATTGATTAGGATGCAATGAAATGGAAGTTGCAAACGATTTAAGACTTACTCGCTTTAAATAAATATAAGATCAAAAAAACTCGAGCACGAGAACCAAAATCCAAACAGGCGGGCGAAATTTCGAAGAAAAACAAAGTACGGCGGTGAGGCGATGGTAACAGTTAACGCTTATAACCGGTTACAGATTCAAAAAAAAAAAAAAAAACAGAGAAATCCTGTATTTTTATTATGAACAGTTTTTTTCTGTAAAAAAATACGGATAACTTCTTCAAAATTTACAGTTTTTTTTTTACAGTGTGCATAGCAAGTGAAACTTAATCTGTATCATTTTTTAAGTTGTAACTAGCTGTGTCATCCGGCTTTTCACGGTCTTCCTCGAAAATAAAAGAAATGCGGTTTCAATCTTCAACTAAACTTGAATAAAGAAAAAAAAAATCAGTAAAATTTTGTGGCAGATTGCCGCAAAATAACCGAAAAGGAAACATTTTACTTCCCCCGATTACAGGAAAAGCCTCAAAACAAAAGCCAGAATTTTATTTGTTCATATTCGAGAAAAAATGGCAACAGATCTTGCTTCTCAATGATTTTATTCATGCTACAATTTTTAATAAAAGCATTGTTACGGAAAATTGAGATGAAGCGCTGAATAATAATTTGAATGGAGTAAATCCTTCAAAAAAATAGGGATTTTATGCCGAAATCTAAGTATCTAATTAATAGTTTTTAATTGATACCTCCACCAATTATTACCAGAGGATTATGTTAAATAACCGAATATAAAGAACGAATCTATCGATACTTGTTTCGATAGTTAGTTCACTGGCATTCGGGAGAAGTAACTCGGACATAGATAAATGGATAGGTACATACTCGTACGCTCAGTTTTTGATTATGTAAGATTCAATTTATTAAAGAAAACTTTCGGATTCGTCTCATTTAACCTAATATAATTGTTGTGTAAATGATTTTTCTATCGTCTGTAGTCAGTGTCCGCTTAGGATTAGTAAGGGTACCAAGTGGTCCTCAGTGTAGTGAAAAGGTTGAGAACCTCTGTTCTATTGATACCGAGTAACTCTTATAAGCAACAAACCAAGTACGAAAGATAAATGTAGAACATGTTACGGTCAAATTGATAATTGAACCATTTCCACACAAAAAAAGCCAATTTCACAGATTGTTGAACAATCCATCTCTTTCCATTCAAAAAATATTGCGCGAACCAGTTTACCCGAAAGTTGATGAAAAATGATTTATGAGAAAATTTGCACCTTGGATACCTATATCTAAAAAAAAACTGAAATATTTTTAAGGAAGATGTCAAACAGAAATTTCTCTCAATAAAAAACTTCCTGATTGTTGTACCATCCATCAGAACAAGCCCCTTTTTTGTGTGCGGACAAATCATCCATCAAGCAGCGTTTCCCTGGGACGAAGCTTCCGGCTCAGGAGCACTGACAGAAACAATGGCTCTCGGAACTGACCAAACCATTAATCTCCGCAGCAACGCGGAACACATTACTGATACCTGTCAGAAGGGTTTGTGCGACTGCGACATCTAACGCTTCAATAAACGATAAGACAAATCCACCTGGCTGGAGGATGTCCATTTCGCAATCCTTACATCTCCATTACCACTCGTCAAGTCTAACTGCAAACCTCTCGGATGATCTACTATGTTTGTCAGTCATTGCTTTTCGAAATATTATTGTGTAGAAATTAAACGTATATCTGGAGGCATCTTAAGGTCTCAGATGACATAGAGAGGTTCGGCGAGGGATAATACTCATCCAGAGGATTAATCCTTACCTCCATCCAGAATTCTTGGTTTCAAGCCATATTTAAGCCACCAATCCCTAGAATGTCAATGTTGTCGAACTAGTTTATACTGGACCTGTCAATCTCGAAAACCTCCGTACCATATTGTGAAAATGTGTCAACTTTCACGCTGGGGATCGACCCCTGGTCGTCCTGATGAAGGACAGCGGTTTCTAGATGCTAACCCATAGACCAGACGGAAACTCATCACAACTTTGACAGTTAAGCATAGTTCTGAAGAAGAGGGAAAGCCACCAGGAACTTTGAACCCATGATTACTGATAACAGCATACGACAGGAATTAAGAACCTACCGGGGTTTAACAAGCATGTACTCAGTGGGTATTTTGTGACGATTGAAACCGTTAGCCTGCGCCTCAAGTCCGATGCTCTAGGACCGCAAGTGCTTTAAAACCAACAAATATAAATAAATTCAGAATGGCGTTCACAATCGAAAGAAAAAGAGGAACAGATTAAGACTTTTGCACCTTAAATTACACGATGCCACTTAAAAACCTTAAGGAATAAGGCCTGCAGGTTCAAACAAAGTTGACCCTGAAATTAATTTCATTCAAGGGAATGATCAAGAAATCTAAGTTTAGGTTTAATGGAAATGTGTATCCGGAATCTGGAAGCCACTATTGCAATGCAAAACTTAAACAATAATGTCAAAAGCGGGTAGCCAAATCTCGAGCTTTCGAGAAAAAAAATACAAAACGTTACTTTAATTTTATTGCAACTCATTCGGTAAATTTTGCCTATAAAAACAGAAGTACCCTCCCTCAAGCTTTTTAATACGCTGAAAAATCTATCACCGATTCAAGTGAAACTTAGGTGGTAAGGCTAAGGCAAGAATTTTCCTCACCATAGCTCAAGAGTGAGATATCCGTTACAAGTTGTCAGATAATCGTCGGGAAATGAAATATTCGTAATTCATTCAAATTTCAAACACCGAAGAAAAAAATTGGAACATGTACCAAAACATTATCAATCCTTGAATGCTTAGCTTAGTAGTATGTAAAAACAATTTTAAGTCTGAAATTTTAAAATCACATCATATATAATGTTTCTTCAATCACACCCATAAATCACCAAATAAAAGTGTAAAACCTATAAAAACAGATAAAGTATTTGAAAGACATTTTTTATTCCTACTTCATGATGCCAAGTTGGGGAAGGAGCTCATTAACAGTGATGAGGTGAGCTATCTTAGAGCTACTTATCTGATTCGAAGCCCCAAATCTAAAGTTAGATATCCCTCCACATTATAAGCACACCAAGTCTAATTTCGAACGCCTAAATATAGCAACAATAAATTGCCTCAGCTGCTCCTAAACACCACAGGTCAAGGAAGAAGCAATAAACTTCGGAATCCGATTGTTTATTAAGGACCCGAGCCACGGAAGGCAAAGATGAGACTAATTAGATATACAGAATATTCTAATTTGATTACAATGATGGGTTTGAAACAGAAATTCACATTCCATTGTTCGTGCAGTTCTTTGCACCCTTTCCCGCCATTACTCCTCCGAAGCACGAACTTGGAATTAAGCGCGAGGGATCCAAGATGTCCTTCGAGAGAATTATTAACAAATCCTTCTAACCATTACCAGCTACTTTGCATTCACGTGCTACCAGAATTCGCCCCGTCGTTAATTTTACCGCGTAATTAGCAGAGGGGGATGAGAAAACGATCGAATCTTCTTTCGCAGCTTGTGGATGTTCTCTTCTTTATTTCTGTGAGATGCCAAAGATAGCAGAACTTCCTGTCTTTCAGCAAGGGCACACTCTCCCGAGTTGGTTACTTTTAGAAGGGTTGGAGAGAGTACTTTGCATATTAATTTCGATATCATTGTTGGACATGGGGTATCACCGGAAGGAAGAGCAAACTGTTTCTATTTTTAGAAACATTCGACACGTGACCGGTGATCAGATGCTTACCTTTTCAATTGCGTATCTAAAAATAGCTTCGAAACAATGACAGTAACAATAGCTACAGCTCATATAAATATAGGAAGAAACAAGTAAGACTCGATGACTGTCAATGAGGATTGTAGTTCAATTGTCCAGCATGTCGCCAAAATTATGATAAGAGTGATATTGACCCTGGTGAACTCGGGTTGAAGTCAATGCCAGTTCGCGAAGCTTTGAACTTCTCATTATTATATGTGTGTAGATTTCAAATGTAATGTCCAGGTTAAAATTCTATGCAGAAGAGCAGACGCGTTTGATCTAGAAGTAGAACATAAAAAAATGGGTATGAAATGTCAAAAGTTATTTAACCTTATCGCGAATCAAAGCTTTATTTATTTTGACTACCTCAATCATGGACCCAACGTGAATGTGCTAGGGAATTCCAGGGTCCAGTCTGATTAAAGACTCGGGGTGAAAAAACTCATTGAAGTGTTTTTTATTCCTCTTGACAAAAATGGAAGGGTTCAAGGCAAGATTTGATAATGGAACCGGGAGGGGGGATCTATTACGAGCCCCGCATGTAGTACGGGGCTCGTAATAAATGTGGGGGCCATGCGGCCATGATATCAATTTTGACTTCAGAATTATTCTTATGCTAAAATATATTTTATCAGAGGATGCAGAATTACTTCATAACAGTTTTGGAAAATACTTTGCAATTACAGTGGAACCTCGATTAACCAAGGTTTCTGTTAACCTAGCCGATAATGGAGTCTTTTTTTTTTTTTATTGTCTAAATACGCAAGCCCTTAAAAGGACCAGGTGTTTTATTTCTCTGCCTGTGCTGCCTACTGTTCTGCCTCAAAAACTAACTTCCAAGAAACATAAGACCCATATGTAGAGCAGGTGAAAAATACTAACTACACTTATAGAAATTTTTTTGCTTAAAATATTGCATGATCGGGGAGCTATGATAGAAATTAGGGACTTTAGCAAAGAATGGTAACAGATTTAACAACAATAATAAAAATTTAATAAAATGATGAATCTTCTATTTACAAATAAAACCATTTTCTGGAAGTTTTGTGTTTTTTGAAAGGCATCTGTTAATATTTAAATTCACATTGTAAAAAAAATAAATTGACGTTTTAAAACATACTACAAATTATTTTCCTATTTTAGTTTTTTAACTGCAAAACATTATTTTTACTTGTTAATTTTTATCCGTTAAATATATTATATTGTATTCTAACTAATACATTTTAAAAAATTGCGATCCTGACATGCTTTTATACAAAGTTTTTACTAATCGAAATTCCCGACATCCGAGACACCATCGGTCCCAATTAGCTCGGATAACCGAGGTTCTACTGTATTAAACATTTCTCGTGAAACTCGGCAGAAAATTGGTTAAACGTGAAATAAGAAACGAGCTGATGTGTGCATCACATGACTTCCTTTTACTCCAATTTAATGTCATTTCCCCATTATTCGCTATTTTAATGTGATTCAATATTTATTCTCTAAATATCACCAACAATGGCCAAATTGAAACCAAAAAAAAAAAAAACTCCGCCAAATTTGTCGCCAAGTTGGCGACAAAAGGCGACCAAAAGACTGGCGATATATCGCCAAGTGTCCGACAAATTATAACGCCACTTGAGTTTACATCGAAATTAACAATGATTTCCCCCCAAAAAGGTGCAAAAGACCCCCTTAGGAACATCCGAAAGCAACCAAAAGGGGAGGTGCACAACTAGACCCCACTACGAGTCTATGTACCAAATTTCAACTTTCTAGGACATACCATTTTTGAGTTATGCGAGATACATACGCACATACGCACATACGCACATACGCACATACACACATACGCACATACATACAGACGTCACGAGAAAAGTCGTTGTAATTACCTCGGTGATGGTCAAAATGGATATTTCGCGTGTCTATACATTCTTAGGCACTTTTCCGCATGTGGTCGAATCGAAAAAAAAAAACTCAACATTCATTTGGGGGTGAGCAAAATGGAAATTAAGGGCGATTTTTGAGTGAAAATTTTTTCGCGAATACAATACTTCCTTTTTTGTAAAAGGAAGTAAAAACGAGCTGATGTGTGCATCACATGACTTCCTTTTACTCCAATTTAATGTCATTTCCCCATTATTCGCTATTTTAATGTGATTCAATATTTATTCTCTAAATATCACCAACAATGGCCAAATTGAAACCAAAAAAAAAAAACTTCGCCAAATTTGTCGCCAAGTTGGCGACAAAACTTGGCGACCAAAAGACTGGCGATATATCGCCAAGTGTCCGACAAATTATAACGCCACTTGAGTTTACATCGAAATTAACAATGATTTCCCCCCAAAAAGGTGCAAAAGACCCCCTTAGGAACATCCGAAAGCAACCAAAAGGGGAGGTGCACAACTAGACCCCACTACGAGTCTATGTACCAAATTTCAACTTTCTAGGACATACCATTTTTGAGTTATGCGAGATACATACGCACATACGCACATACGCACATACACACATACGCACATACATACAGATGTCACGAGAAAAGTCGTTGTAATTACCTCGGTGATGGTCAAAATGGATATTTCGCGTGTCTATACATTCTTAGGCACTTTTCCGCATGTGGTCGAATCGAAAAAAAAACTCAACATTCATTTGGGGGTGAGCAAAATGGAAATTAAGGGCGATTTTTGAGTGAAAATTTTTTCGCGAATACAATACTTCCTTTTTTGTAAAAGGAAGTAAAAACGAGCTGATGTGTGCATCACATGACTTCCTTTTACTCCAATTTAATGTCATTTCCCCATTATTCGCTATTTTAATGTGATTCAATATTTATTCTCTAAATATCACCAACAATGGCCAAATTGAAACCAAAAAAAAAAAAAAAAAAAAACTTCGCCAAATTTGTCGCCAAGTTGGCGACAAAAGGCGACCAAAAGACTGGCGATATATCGCCAAGTGTCCGACAAATTATAACGCCACTTGAGTTTACATCGAAATTAACAATGATTTCCCCCCAAAAAGGTGCAAAAGACCCCCTTAGGAACATCCGAAAGCAACCAAAAGGGGAGGTGCACAACTAGACCCCACTACGAGTCTATGTACCAAATTTCAACTTTCTAGGACATACCATTTTTGAGTTATGCGAGATACATACGCACATACGCACATACGCACATACGCACATACACACATACGCACATACATACAGACGTCACGAGAAAAGTCGTTGTAATTACCTCGGTGATGGTCAAAATGGATATTTCGCGTGTCTATACATTCTTAGGCACTTTTCCGCATGTGGTCGAATCGAAAAAAAAACTCAACATTCATTTGGGGGTGAGCAAAATGGAAATTAAGGGCGATTTTTGAGTGAAAATTTTTTCGCGAATACAATACTTCCTTTTTTGTAAAAGGAAGTAAAAACGAGCTGATGTGTGCATCACATGACTTCCTTTTACTCCAATTTAATGTCATTTCCCCATTATTCGCTATTTTAATGTGATTCAATATTTATTCTCTAAATATCACCAACAATGGCCAAATTGAAACCAAAAAAAAAAAAAAAAAAACTTCGCCAAATTTGTCGCCAAGTTGGCGACAAAACTTGGCGACCAAAAGACTGGCGATATATCGCCAAGTGTCCGACAAATTATAACGCCACTTGAGTTTACATCGAAATTAACAATGATTTCCCCCCAAAAAGGTGCAAAAGACCCCCTTAGGAACATCCGAAAGCAACCAAAAGGGGAGGTGCACAACTAGACCCCACTACGAGTCTATGTACCAAATTTCAACTTTCTAGGACATACCATTTTTGAGTTATGCGAGATACATACGCACATACGCACATACGCACATACACACATACGCACATACATACAGATGTCACGAGAAAAGTCGTTGTAATTACCTCGGTGATGGTCAAAATGGATATTTCGCGTGTCTATACATTCTTAGGCACTTTTCCGCATGTGGTCGAATCGAAAAAAAAACTCAACATTCATTTGGGGGTGAGCAAAATGGAAATTAAGGGCGATTTTTGAGTGAAAATTTTTTCGCGAATACAATACTTCCTTTTTTGTAAAAGGAAGTAACAAATTCAAGCAAAACAGTTCATCTTCCTTCTGTCCCAAAAGGGACAGAAATTCTATTCAAAAGTTGATTCTACTCATAGAGAGTTTATTTACTGTAGTCACAAATCTTAGCCCATAGGCGGCTCGTACTGGGGGGGGGGGGGCAGGGGAGCAGCCGTCCCCTCACTTCCAAAAGTAAATGGGCCTTTTGCCCTCTCCCTTTTCAGAGTTCATTAAAAATTAGCGATTGATACAAAAATGATTTTCTGCAAAAGAGATTGATTTATTTCACCAGAGTAAAGAATGAATTTTTGAATTCCAAATAAATAGGAATTTTAAATGTTATTATTTCATAAGAAGTGAGAGAGAAATTTGAATTGGAAATGGGGTGGAGTGTACGTTAGTCATCCATCCCGAATTTTAAGGTCATATTTCATCTTTTTTTAGAGGTCATTTTTTCAACAATTTTCAAAACCTATCAAGTCCAATTTTAGAGAAAAGAAAAAAAAATCAGCCAAAACCAATGGCAAATTTATATTGAAAATCCCTTGAAAATTAAAATACCTAAACGAGAATTGTTTGAAGCATTGAAGTTTCGAAGCTAGTTAGAACAGATTCAGTATGTAAATTAGTATTTGGTTACGATGGTAACTTAGTCGGCACTATTCTTTTTCTGCCCTCCCCCTACCGAAGCGCAATCAGAAATTTTTTTTGATTCAATATATAACCAGCCCCTGAAACTGCTATAGGAAATCTAACACAGCTGCGAGCTATCGCGTGTCTTTAGGAAAGAATGGTGATAAAACTGGCATTCGTGAAAACAATGGCACGAAAGGAAATAGAAAACTTAATAAATAAAACAATGTATGAGTGCAGTAATGGTTTTCTTCCATCTGAGGCCATCTAATTAGAGTTAATCCACCAATGATTGCTTGGGGAACAATTCCAACTCTCCAATGAGGTGCCAAAATTTAGAGAATGGCAGGCGTGAATTGGACGAAGGAACCACGCAAATTTGAAAAGGCACAGCCTTTTTAGAATATTATTATTTTTACAAATGTTACCTGGTACTACACGCAATTCTGTGAGATAAATTTTGATTTAACCCTCATAATTAATTGTTTTGTTTTTGTTCTTGTTGTTGGCAAAATACGGTTGCCGCCCAAGAATTGATTTAAATTTCTCACGTAAGATATTTTGTTTATTAATTTATTTAATGTGTTTTTTTTTTAAACAATTATTACATGAAATATAATACTTTTAAGATTAAGCAGAATTTAGTAGAATTAACAATACCATACACAGACTTTGAATTCCGTTCATACACTCTATAACCCCCCCCCCCCCCACACACACACACACAAATCGACGAATCAAGAAAGAGTTGTCGGAATGAAACGAATTTTTAGACAACGTGTGAACAACATTCGTATTACAAATTTTGTAATCACACTAAGTGATTAAAAAATGAAGAAAACTGACCATTTATTACAGGAACAATCTCAAATGAAGAACCCTGGAGAAGGTTTTAGTATCCTGTTGGTTCACATCTAGCGGGAATGTGAAGTGTGATGAGGTAATACATGCAGGCATCAGCTTCGTCTAATGTCCTATGTCAGCATATTCCACATTTCCTAAAGGTACCACAAATTCGAGCAAACTCGTAGGCCGTCCAAAGTGATCCCAGATATGCTCGATCTGAATGGGTCGAGCAGGACAGAGAAGGTGATAACATGCCCTGACACTCGTGTAACTGGTTTTTCTAGCTTTGTGTGCATATAGCGCGTCAGCATTGCGTTTGTGACCGTATGTTCCATATGTGATTCTTGCTTCTTATCCTCTCCTCTTACAAGCGCCCACCTATCTAGGTGGCGCTGCTCTAACACCCCTTAAAAGTTTTGCCTAAGAGTTTAGACTCACCCTGTATTATAGAGAAGCAATGCCTTTTATGACAAACTAGAAAGTTGCCCGTCAAGGTATGACGGGTGAAAATTGCTTCTACATTTGAACGAAGCCATTGCCTGTTGGGTGATATTTTGATAGTTGAAATTGTAACCCTAACTCCAGCGGATGAACCCTAAACTCCAGTGGATAGCGTTCATTGGTTGACCATTCTTTCGTTTCTTCATTCCCCTAATGACACACTCCAACCAGTAAAACTGTTAAGTTGCCGGATCGAATTCAGCCTTGTCACAATAAAGCCTTTCCCTGCATGTTAAACATTACCAAACTATCATGCCGTGGCGCGAGTTTCATTGTTGAAGCACGCGGGTTACTCGATCATCGGCTATTATTTATATGAGGATACTTAAACATAAAATTACTCAGAAAATTGTTTCAGAAAAAGCCATGAACTTTCGCCGATGACAAAAAATTTAAATATTAAAAGAAAAGTCTTGAAGAAAAGAAAAATTTTTCGAAAGTAATTCCGAAAAGAAACCTTTAATTAAGCAATAAATAAAGATAAATGATTATCACGTGATCACATGATGTCAAAATCGTGTCGTCATGAAATTCATCAAGATAGTCACATTCGTGATAGTTGTTACATTCATATTAATTCCAGCATGAAAAAACCGTGTAATTATTCTTCGAACAGGCACTGTAAATGTAATACAACTGCATGTACTTTGCTCAATAAGTTAGTGGAATCAGAAGGAAAGTCTGCGAAATCTACTGCAACCTAGCATTAAGTGAAGTCTGAGATAATTAAATTGCTGTTATCGAGCAGTAATGGAAAATGGAACGATTATACCTGAGATTAACGCGATCTGTTATCGTCGCCATCTAAATTATTTCTCTTGGTTTTGCTCACATGGGTGGAGTCGAGTTCTAGTGTCCCGTGACTAGGTGATGGTTTAATTTGCAGAGACCAGGTGTGGTAAAAAGAGAAATTATTTTTAATAGATTTTTTTAGACAGGAAATGAGGAATTTCCTTACCAACGTAAGAAGGATGTATTATTTTTGCAGGAAAAAGTTTTATATGCAAAACTGTACCGTGTAACTAGGAAGAAGTACTAGTTTAATTTATTATTTATTCTTGGCGTTTCTTTTAGCCATCTACTTATATTAACAGTAAAAATCTCCTTGAAACTGACAACCAGTGTTTAAAGTACTGCACGTTTTTGTGCTGTGAGAAAATACCCGCACCCTTTGATCACACCCACCCATGCGCAAATAACACAGGGTTGCCCAACTACGGGGGGGGGGGGGGGGGGGGGCGTCATGGCGCACACTGCGCCATTGAACTTTTCAGGGGATTCAACTGAACTTTTGTTTTGAGGGGCATTTTTCTTCTTTTTAGAGGATCTCTTGCTTTGGGGGGGGGGGGTTCGCATAATTTAAGGGGGTGGTGCGCCTCTGATCTTGGGGGGATGGGCATCCCTGAATAACAGAGCAAAAGCAAGCAGCTAGGTACAAAATAATCCGAGCCAGAAAGTTGCAATTAACACTTTTTATGCAATTTTCGGCATTAATTTTTTTTCTTTTCATTTATTTATTCATTTTATTTATTTATTTTATTTATTTATTTATTTTTTTCATTTTTCAATTAAAAAGTTTTGTAAAAAGTTTCAAACAAAGCTATTTAAAAATCGATTATCTATATCTACTCAAAGATTTCGATCATCATTTTCAATTTAAATATTCCCTTTTTTTCCTTTTTTTTTTTTTTTTTGCATCATTTGTGGACTTTTTTTCGGATACTTTTAAGAATTTCGTAAGCTTATTGTTCACCAACTTCCGGCCCTGGTTATAAAAAATAGGCATAAACATATAACGCGACAGTTACTGCTTTGTTAAGCACTAAAGTCGTATTTGCACTTTTTATCGAAATTGAGTTAGGGTCACCAGGTGATTCTCTGTCACATGTTTCACCAAATTACAATGTTTTATGGTCATTTGTTAAAGGGAAATATTTTTTTAAAAATCTGAAAAAGTTCCATCTCCGAATTAAATACACGGAAGCGTAAAACTTTAAACGGGAATTTCACATTTTGAACTCAGCTGCAGATACAATTTTTGCGCTTAGCTCGGCAGTGTAGCGTTTTAAGTATTGCAAGTTAGATCAAAATTACAAATCGCAGTTTTTTTTTTAATACATACGGACAACACATAATTTATTCATGTTGATGGTCACATAATCTACTTTTTGCTAAATTAAATTTATTATTTTAAGAAAAGAATTATGAGTGCACTTTTAAATGTTAACCCATATTAATAGAATTTTGTTGTGAGTGACATGGGTCTATGCATCGTAGAGCTGAAACAGTATGTAATAGATTTTATTCTCGTTCCTTTTTAACATATTTATTTTTTTCGCACATTTCAATCTTTAAAAATATCAAGGAGTCTTTTCATGCTTTGGAAAAAAATAATAATAATAATTTGAATTTCGACATCTTGAATTCAAATTATGTTTTTCGCAATCAAGTGCTTTTTTTTTGCGTGTGTGCAGGCATGTGTGTGTGTGTGTGGGTATGTGTGTGAGTGTGTGTGTAGGTGTGTGTTTGTGTCTGTGTGCAGGCGTGTGTGTGGGTAAGTGTGTGAGTGTGTAGGTGTGTGTTTGTGTGTGTGTGTTTGTGTCTGTGTGCAGACGTATGTGTGTGTAGGTGTGTGTCTGTGTGCAGGCATGAGTGTGTGTGTGTATATGTGTGTGTGTGGGTATGTGTGTGTGTATAGGCATGCGTGTGTGTATGTATGCGCGTAGGATATGGACGCAACCTAGAGACGGTTTTCTCTAGAGGAGCAGCATCGTGAGGCCGGTCGACGGGTGGTGCTGGCAGAGGGAGGCAGGGAATAAATAAAATCATAGCACGCCAAAAACAGTCAAGTGAGAACAATAAGCAATCGTGATTGCTCAAAAAAAAAAAAAAAAAATCCAGCAATAACTCTGGTTCAAACTATAATTATGTCCTTTGAATTTGCCATTAGGATTGTGGTGAAAATAGGTGTGTGAGAATATCTACGCGGCTCGGATTTAACTTCTAACAAAAGAAGTGTTGAAACCTTATGGTCTTCAGAACTAATTTTCATACATAAATGGTACGAATTACGTCGAGGACTCGTCCATATTAACCCACATAGAATTGAAAATGAGAACAGTGATCGAGCATCCATGAGCTCTTACTCAAATAAGACCTAAGTACAGCAAATAATAAAATTCAATCGTAAAAAATAAAAGCTGAATTGTGATTGATGTTTCGCTAATGAAAAAGCAAGTTTTCCCTTCAAATGCACACCGTCAACTGGAAAACTTTAGCTGCATTTAGGACACAAACATTTAAAACATTTTGTTTTACAATTAGTCCACTGAAATTTTACATGTCAGCAGCAGCAAAACACTTTACTACTTTTCGCATTTCATTTAAGTAGAGCAGCAAAGGGCTTTTAAAAAGCGGACTTTTTATTTAAGTTTCGAGTAAAACGTGTTTCAGGTTCAGATCTTAAAATAGGCTTTCTGTGTGTGTGTGTGTGTTTTTTTTTTTTTTTAATGATGCTGCATAGCAGCACCCATCAGAGCTGCTAATACAATTTCTTGCTTTAAAACAGAGAATAGATTTTCCTACCATACTGATTATCTTCAAATTTTTAATTTTGGCAGCTACATCCCTTTGCTTTTCACCGCCTCAATTTTATGTGTGTGCTATTTCAAAATGAGTAGCTAAGTTAATTTGCTGCCTTTCTTAACGAAATCGCGTACCTCTGGAAACTCAACCGAAAGCCTTGTCCTGCTCAATGAATTTTTAATTATGTAGAACACTCTCCCTCAGAGCAAGGGCCCACCCCCTACATATCGTGAAAGCTCTCCCAAAGCCAGAGCCCCACACACAACCCGCCCCCTCAAAACACCCCATTAAAAGTTTCTATGGCCCAGTCTGCGCCATGACTCGCCCCCAGATGGGCGCCCCTGTGTTGTGGGTTCATACTAAACACCATGGAAAACTAGGGTGTCATTGCATAGAGAGGTTGGACTTCTTTGCTTAATTTTGATAAGATGACACAAGAAAGATTTATAGCACAGTGAGAGGAACTAACAGCCAAGGCACCGGTAGGAATCGAACCCACGATCTCCAGCATATGAGGAGCAGCTTCTACCACAGAGTCACGGAGGCCCCTTCTTCATTTTTTAGGACTTTCAATAAAAACTTTTATCGAAACCTTCTGTCAGAAACTAATTACAGTAAACCTTCGTTTATACGTCGCTTTCACAGAGGTGCCTCCCTTTCCCCCTAAGAGCAAGGGCGCATCCTCCCTTAAAATGAAAAAAATACCCCTATAAACACCCCCCTAAAAAAATTTGACGGCGCAGTATGCGCCATGACCCCCCCCCCTTGATGAGCACCTCTGGCTTTCATAAAGTCCCGATCAATTCCTATTCAATTTAATGCAAAAATGAGTCGTTTATGCGTCATGAATATCGGTTATACGTTGTTTTCCCTTCATTGAAATTCAAAAAAGGTAATTTTTGCCGATCTCTGTTTTTTTTTTTTTTTTTTTTTTTTTGAGAAATGTAACCGAACATTCCGACTCCGATTCCGCAAGCACTGGCAAAGCTGTGGACTAAGAGGAAAAATAACAGACTCTGACCTTTCAACTCTGACTCCGCAGCCCTGGTATAAACAACGATGACTTAATATTCCTCAATATGAACAAACCCCTAAACATCAAGCATAAGCACAGCATCTAATGCTCGTCGCATATCAAACAAAAGTTTTTAAGTAATGTTTTTTTTGTGTGTGTGTTTTGTTTTGTTTTAATCCAGGGGAGTAACGACTACAAAAAAAAAAAAAAAAAAAAAAAAAAAACTCAAAAATAAATGCTCTATCATAGTACATTTCGCTTCTAAAAGCTAAACAGTGTTTCACTCTCCGAAAGCGGGAAGTTTTAGATTTCCTCTAAGATAGACAGGGGGGGGAGGGATTATTACTCGCCATTTACCTCCGGGACCAAAAACCGTTTTTTAATTATCATGTTCTGTGCGCGTCGATCCATCTTCTTTATGTCTATTTAAGCACGCATGTAAATCCGTTAAAAAGCACGCGTTCTATTTTTATTAGAGCTTATGCATTTACTCTCGTTTATTAACGTCGAATATGTTGACCGCCTTGATAAGACAGAGTAAGCTTTAACAAAACTAGGTGTAATTCCTTGGGCGTTTCAGGTAATTATAGAATGGAATCTAAAACTCGGATTAGTTGAAGCATCGGCTTCAAATAAATTTCTCTCATCGAAAATTAAACAATGCGGTGAAAGTCCTCCATTGGAAAAAAAAAACACGTTAAAAGTTTTTTTTTTTTTTAATGCTTTTTCAGTTTTAGAATGTGTTGTCAGCTCGAAATTTTCGGAAACGGCAGCCCGAAATTTTGGATCACAAACACCCCTGGACGATTGGTCGCTTAGGAAGGTTCCAGAACACATTTTTTGATTCTTAACGTCGATCAAACCAACGAGCCACATGGATTGGCTTTGTTGTCCCCGTGCAGCCCGCGGGCCGGGAGTTCCACTGGCTAAGAACATTCTCGATCAAAGTCACCTTTCAAACAAAACAACGGGCAACGGAACAATCTTCTTGAGCTCCATAACGGCTCGCCGGCCGTAAGTTGGGCAATACTGACTAACAATCTGAATCAAGTCACATTTCGAAAAACAGGGTCAAAATTGGTTCATTCGTTTCGGAGCTATGATGCCACAGACACACGTCATACTCATAGCTCCCCTCTTTTGCGTCGGGGTAAAAAATTAGTTAGCTGAGTAGGGTTTTTTTTCGAAAATATGCATGTCCTTCGGTTTTTTACCAGAGAAAGAATGCACAAAACAACAGCGCACCCGATATTCTGTCATCTTGGCCTGAAAATGGAAAAACTGGTTCCGATTGACTGAATGAATTTTTAAAAAGATAAATCCTCATCTCTTGATCAAAGCTGAGGATGACAAAAAAAAAAAAAAAATGCTACAAAATCTTTAAAGCTGGAACGTTTCCGAACCTTTTATCCTCCACCCTAAGAACACAAAAGATAACTTAAAATTGTGTTTTAGACCCTCTATGTCGAAAACGTTTCAAGTAAAACCCTACCCCCTTTCAGTCACCAAACGTAGATGAAAATGTATTTCTTCGCCTTCAATTTTGAAGCATTACCGAGAGTATATATTTAGAAAATTACCGCCCAATAGCCAGGGCTAAAGCAGGAATACATGAAATACACACCCCTCATGTGTATTTCATGTATTACCGAGAGTACTCACTCATCTCCTAATGTCTCAACACATAATCTACATTAGCATTGTGGGGAGAGTCCCTGAACCTTGACCTTCTCCAATGATCATAAAATATAGCCAAAAATAAGTTTTTAAGACATCAATTCCAAAAAAATTTTCGGTTGATGGAACCCTAATCCCGGGGGGAGTACCATGACCTACCCGAAACTATAATTCTCAAAGACAGCCTATTGCGTTTTCAATGCCAAAAAATGACTGGATATTATTCTGAACCTCCACATTCACCAAGCATCAATAAAGATAGCCTATAAATGTGATTTTCAGACCTCGATTTCAAAAATTTTCAGGGGTGTTCCCGACCCTTTAAAATCATCGAAGTTAATGAAAAATTGAATTTTGTTTTTTTATTCATAATTTAGCAATACTCTATAGGGGAAGCCCCCCCCCCCTTTCCTTTAACACCCCGAAAATTTTGTTTTTAAATCTTCACTTCAAACACATTATTGAGACAGTGCTCCTGAAACGCACACCTCCGCCTATTCTCTTACGTCACTAAGGATTCCCAAAATATTAAATTTTTGTCACTCGTAATGTATTGTAGACTCGTAAATTTTTTTTCGGGGGAGGGTCTTTTGAAACTTGGTTGATTTTGCCTTTCACTACCCATCTGAATTCCCCGCGAAACTTCCATCTAGCCCATCCCAAGACACAATCCTGGGTTAACCCGCCACTGGCCATACGAGTAATGTTTGGGTAAAATAGGTGTCCGGGACAATTCTTTTTCGGAATGTTAAGTCCTCAAAATGCAGCTTTAGGCTTACTTCGGTCACTTAAAGCGACGGGGTCCTCAAGATCCGGATTTGAATTTAAGTATACATTAAATGGGGATCTTCGTGTGTGCCCATTGTAGTACGATTTTTGCTTCCTTTTACAAAAAAGGAAGTATTGTATTCCCAAAAAAAATTTCACTCAAAAATCGGCTTTAATTTCCATTTTGCTCACCCCCGGATGAAGGTTGAGTTTTTTTTTTCGACCCGACCTCACGTACATATGTACCTAAGAACGTATAGACGCCCGAAATATCCATTTTGACGTTTCCCGAGTTAATTACAACGAGTTTTCTCGTGACGTATGTACGTCTGTATGTGCGTATGCATGTCGCATAACTCAAGAACGGTATGTCTTAGAAAGTTGAAATTTGGTACGTAGACTTCTAAATGGGTTTAGTTGTGCACTTCCCCCTTTTGATAGCATTCGGGTGTTTCTAAAGAAATCTTTTGCACCTTTTTCGGGGGAAATCATTGTTAATTTCGATGCAAACTCAAGCGGTGTTATAATATGGCGGTCACTTGGCGAGATATATCGCCAATCTTTTGGTCCACTAGCAATAAAAAGAATGAACTAAACATATTGCACGCTTCATACATTCTACAGATTAAGTTGAAACGGTTCTTTTTTGAATGAAGTAGGTTTTTTAATTGTAGTGTCCTTTTCATAAATGAAAGCTTCAGTTAAATATCAAACAGTAAGGTTATCGCAAAGTTAAAGATTTTATGATTATAATCTTCGACCTTGTTTACCTCATATTTGTTGAAGAAAAGTAACAACGAAATCTTTCAAGATTTGATTGTCATAACCTTCGACCTTGTTTGCCTAATTTAAGTTGGAGAAAAGCAACAACGAATTCTCACAAGATCTTATGGTTAACCTAATTTAAGTTGGAGAAAATCAAAGAGGAATTCTTTCAAGATTGTTTAGTTTTTATATTCACCCTTGTTTACCTAATATTAGCTGGAGGAAAGCAACTGCGAATTCTTGCAAGATTTTATGGTTTTATCTTCAACCATGTTTACCGAAATTAGTTTGAGAAAAGCAACAACAAATTCTTCAACTTACTTGACAAGTAGTAGATTCACTATTAATTCCTCTACATCAATACGTTATCAATATTTCAGAAACACTAATTCCAATTTCTAAATCACTCAACCAGCAATTCTAGAAAAATCAACAAAATGAAAAGTGTTCTAAAAGTCCTCTGACCAGTACCACTCAGAGCGGAAGACTTTTAAAAAGTTTTTCCTTTTCGTCCACATTAGCGGGGGGAGGTGAATCCTTCGAAAACGTGGTTCGAATGTTTTGATACTATTCTTTGACGCGTAACTTTTTCCAAAAGAGAATAACCGGCTACTTCAGATTAATAGCCAGAGCGCCAAAAAAGTGGAGTCTTAAATCGTGAAAACCATACGGTGCAGTAAATTTCCGATCTTCGCTACATACTTTAATAGCATTTGATTCTCAATGGAATTCAAAATACTGGAAGTTGTTTGGCCAGTATTGAAGGGACTGTTTGTGAGAATTAAATAAAAGGGAAGAGAATTCGTTTCACGTAAACGTTATTTTATGCTTTACGATTCTATATCACAGGCACTTAAGATAAAGATGGCTATTTTTTAAAGTTTCGAATTGAAATTTCAAATTTAAGTGAATGAAAAACTGAGAAAATTATAATGAGTATACAAATAAAAAGC
Organism: Uloborus diversus; assembly: GCF_026930045.1. Lineage (NCBI taxonomy): Eukaryota > Metazoa > Arthropoda > Arachnida > Araneae > Uloboridae > Uloborus > Uloborus diversus. The sequence goes on from NC_072738.1 coordinate 101,814,753, forward strand.
GTAATTAAACTCGAATATTTACGAAAAATAAATAAATAAATAAAATGTTTAAAGCGAAAAGGTTTTAAAGAGCAAAATTTTAAAGCTCAATTCAGTGCACTAAAAAAAAAAACTTAAGACATAGAACAGACACGTAATTAAATAAGACATGATTCAAAATTTTAAGTACTGAAAAAAAAATCAGGAGTTGCTTCAATGTAATGCAAAAACATTGGTAACTAGGTCAAAAACACTGAAAACTGAGAGAATTAGTTAAGAATAGAGACAGGATTATACACACTAAAAATTCATTCAAATATGCAGTTGGTTTGTTTACCGACGCTCTATTTAACGACTTTCTATTTAAAGACGACTTTTCGCGGTCTCAGATGCTCCACTGTAGTTTTAGAATTCGCAACTCAAGAGCTCAAATATGCTACCTTGTGGCGATTAACAACACTAAAGAAAGAGGTAAAACATTCCATTCTACGGGTTTTCTTTGGGAAATTACAGGCTTCAGACAGTTTATGGTGTAATGTAATTTCAGAAGAATAGAAAAGAAAGCTTCCCACAAACACGATGAAAAATTACAGTCATCCACTAAGCGTCAAAGCAAGTTATAATTTGTTTTTACATTTGTTTGTTTTACCTTTTTCATCCGCCTTAGACAGTGGCCTATAGTTTATTGGAGTTGCGAATTATTCTGTTTAAGGACCCATAAAACTTAAGGACGATTTTTTTTATAGTCCCTTAAAAGTTGTTAAACAGAGAATCAACTGTAATTGCAATTTTGAAATTTTATGTTATTTCGCTGAAAAAATCCCATCTGCATAAAAAATGATTCAACTTACTATTTTAAAAATTTGGAATTAAGGAGATAAACTTTAATTACTTTCACTGCAAAAAAAAAGAACATCTGATGATGACGCCACACTATTTCCAGAGCCCGACTAACTAAAAGTGAGGCCCAAGGCCCACAATAATTTTGAGGCCCCTGAAGGCTATTATTTTAAAAATGTGTATATTTTTTGTATAGTTGTAATGCTATGCATAATTATTTAAGTAATCTGGGGCCCCTTAGGAAGAAGGGGCCCCAGGCCCAGGCCTAGTAGGCCTGTGCTGTAATCAGGCCCTGACTATTTCGTTTTAAATTACTCACGGCATACTTAGTTAATGATAGAGAAAAGGGGGAGGGAGAGGAGGTTCCCTCCTGAAATTATTTTAAAAACTGAAATCAATTTTAGACTGTCTTTGGGAGGGAAGAGTTTGGAGATAATCCCCTAAAAGGTTTTTAAAACTAAAAAATTCAATTTGATTTTTCAAAACTGAAATCTTAAAGGCGAAATTTCAGGCTATCTTTGGCAGTTAAAGTCAGGGAAAAGGTGGTGATTCGGGGACCCTCATCCAGAAATATTTTGAAATTGATGTTCTAAAAAACATTTATTTTAGGACTTCAATTTCCTATCATTATACCAACGGAATAATTAAAATCTTATTTTAAATTTCTTGCGGAGTTAGGGGCGTAACATTTTGAAGACTTATTTTCAAACTAGAAACAGGGGAATGAAAGAAAATGAGGAATGTAGTTTGCTGTCCAATATTCAGCATCAGTTGAAAAATTTTAATTGAGAGATTTAAGATCCCCCTTCCCCCAACATTATTTCCTTTTTCTTTATAAAATAAATTCATTTTCCTAAGATACGTTCTTTTCTTGTCTTGAGTAAGGGGCACACACAGATCCTCTGATTCCCTTTGGTTGCACCATTGCTTGCTGCCATATAGCGTATTATCCTCGTATAAATTGTAGCCGATGATCGAGTAATTAGAGTGTTTCAACATGAAACTCGCGCCACGGCATGATAATTTGATATGTTTTGGTAATGTTTAACATGCAGGGAAAGACTTTATTGTGACAAGGCTGAACTCGATCCGGTAACTTAACTGTTTTACTGGTAAGACTGTGCCATTTCAGGGGAATGAAGAAACGAAAACAATTAACGTTATCTAATGCAGTTTAAGGTTCATCCACTGGTGTTAGAATTAAAATTTCAACCATCAAAATATCACCAAACAGGCAATTGCTTCGTTCAAATGCAGAAGAGTAGAAGCAATTTTCACCCGTCATACCTTGACGGGCGGCTTTCTAGTTATTATAGAATTATTACTTACTAGCAAAAATACCCGGCGTTACCTGGTTCAGTAATAATTATGAAAAAAAATCGTTACTTGCTTTTGTTTTCTGTTCTAAGTGAAAGAATTTAAAACACATCTTTTTGACGTGATTAAAAATCGAGTTTCTTCCTTTCCCATAAAACTAAAATAGCAATAAGTATAAAGAACAAAATAGTATGGATTTAGAAACGAAAGCACTATATTTAAGCATAAATAAATTTCAAAAACATGAAATTAATCTTCTCATGTTTAAAAAGATTAATCTGTTGATACTTTTTTTTAACATGGAGTCTAAAACCTTCTGTGTATGGCTATTGAAGTACGAAGTTTTTAAAAAAATGTAGCCGCGCTCGTAATCCCCTTATACTTGCTTTCGTTATTTTGGGAAATTTCAATCATTGTGGGCTCTTGGTGCGATTTTACCGAATTTGCAGGAATCGTTTTGGGATACCTTCGATGATGCTCCCCCCTTCTTTCCTTACTTTGTAAAACGATATGATATTAATTTTCATTACAGATATATTATCGCCAGATGCTGAGATACTTTTGGTCACCATAAAATGGCGCTAAAGAGTTTCATCCGAAATGTTTCCAAAATAAGTAGCAAAATTTGGCGATTGTTTGAAATTGTGCAAAAAGGAAAATTAATGGAAGTTTTTGTGCTGTTTATGGATTTGCCTAATTTAGTTGCGGGATTATTTAACACAGTAAAAAAAGTTTTTTTTTAATTCTTTGATTGGCGATATTTTGTTTCCATGGTGAAAGCTGAGAAACATTATGACATAGTCTTCGGCTTCAAAAACAGCAAAAATTTTGGCAATCTGCTGGATGATTGGATAATGAGTAAGTGTTCAATCAGCATAAATAATAATAAAAACCATTAATTACATTAACGTTCCGTTTAAATGGAAGATCATCAGCCAAATCATGTATCATTTGCCAATCTTGTGCAAAAATCTTACTTCAAGATTTGACTTAAGAAAAGCCTTGAACAATCACGAAAAGCAAAGAAAGTCAACAATACAACAATTGTCGCTATCGACAGGGAGTTGAGATGATACACTAAATACTGTATTGAGTTGAGGAAAGCCTTCGAACATAGAACTTAAAAAGCTCGTAACTCGTTTTTTATTCTACTTAGAAATTTCGAACAGGTGCCATCTTCAGCAGAAAAATCAGAGCTTTCGATGGACATATAATGTAAATATGTGCAAGTATTTTTTCATCCCTATATTAGAGAATTTGCACGAAAATTGTATTTTATTGCCCCCCATAACGGGACGAAAACTACCCTATGTGTTATTCTGATGCATAAGCTATATTATTGTCAAGTTTCATTAAAATCCGTTCAGTAGTTTTTGCGTGAAAGAGTAACAAACATCCATACAGCCAAACTTTCGCATATATAATAGTACAGTGAAACCTGTGTAAGTTGACCACTTGCGGTGCAGTACTTTGGTGGTCAACTTATAAGGGGGGGTAATGATTTTTTTGTTGTTGTCATTTCTTGCACCATGTCATTTTTTGACTGTTCAACGCACTTTCATTGTTTAACATTACTTTGAAACAATAATTTAAAATGTTATTCAAATATTTTTAGAGGTTATTTTTCTCAGAATGACGTATAATGTGTCATGTAAATTTAAAATTTCAGTAAATTGATCAAAAAAAAAAAAATCATTGTTTATAAAACGTTATTTGATATTAATAGTTCGTAAAAATTCATAGCTAATCAAAAATAACAAATTTTTCGCTTTTTTTTTCTCATATACATTTAATACATTTATAACCATGATCTACTTTTCAACAAAATAACTCCTTATTGAAGTTTGGTGCACTTATTAGACACTAGTTTTGGAAATTCCATATGTGTTATCTAATTTTCTCTGGATTTCTCCCTTTTCAATTAATTTTAATATTTCATACTTTTTATCAATCTCAAGTTCAATTAACTTTCTTTTTGAAGTCATTTTATGTAAAACTATAACACAAAGAGCAACAAGCTGGACTCTCATAGTTCTAAAAGGCAGTTGAAAATGAAAATGTCCTATTTCTTAATCCCTTGCACCAGAAATACTGCAATGCAAGTAACTTTTACTCTAGCACAATTCAGTGTTGCCACAAAATATTGCAACTGGTAAAATAATACTTTGTACTTTTCTACCGATACATGTTTTCATTGAACAGAGAGTACAAAAGGTAATCTCAAATAGAACAACAAAAGAAAAAGAAGTTTGGAGAATAAAAGCGTTCTTAGTAGTTTTCCAATGTGGTTAAACTTACAAGGAGGTTTAGTTATGCTGCTGTTTTATTTAGTTGGAAAAATGTTGGTCTGGCATCAAAAATATTCTTTGAAAGTTATAAAAAAAAATAATAATAAAATAAAATAATTTGCTAAATTAAGTTTTAAAAAACAAACCAAGTGGTCAACTTACAAAGGGTTTTTTACAATACTCCAAACCAAATTTGGGGTACATTAGTGGTCAAGATAGACAGGTGGTCAAGATAGAAAGGTGGTCAAGTTACAGAGGTTTTCCTTCATTATACAAGATAGGGTTACTTCCGTTCCTGACAAAAGCGGTCAACATAGACAGGTGGTCAACTTACAAAGGTGGTCAACTTTACAGGTTTTACTGTAGTAAGATTTGAAGCTTAAAAGTATGGAAATTATTTGTGAGCAAACTTGAACCAACTATCTGCGTTTACATTTATTTTCTCTAGATTTTGATAGGAGGGGCCAGGGTCCCCATCCTTAGATATGCCCTATCTTTAGATATTTTAGTTTCTCGTCCTTTCTTTAGACATTTTCGTTTCTCGGTGATTTGCAAGCTATTTTTTTGGGCTTGATTCAACTCTTTTTGATGAAAAGCCAGACTCCTTTAGTTCAATAGACCCCTTACTTGATATGTCTCCCACAATCCCTGGCTGTCTCCAAAACTCAAGCGGCCATTAAGAGGAGCCAAATTTCAGACAAGAGGGGACATTATCATAGCTGCCAACATGCTAACTTAAAAATCTTACAATGTACACGGTGGCTATATTTCTACGCTTTTTTGAACATTATAAAGCAAACTATTAAAATTTAAAGTATAATAATAATTTCAAATTCTTACCTTTACTTGTGATCTGTGCTTTTATAAGCAAAAAATTAAAAAAATAAATTTAAAAATAAGTACATATATAAACTTTTATTTCTTTGAACTTTACCTTTGAAAAGTTGCTGACTTCACAGCTTTCAAAAATTGTTTATAAGAAACGTGTTCAAAACAATACTTTTTCTGTAAGTTCTTACAGGTTAAAATGTTCTCCATGTTGTTATCCGCTAAAGAAGTGCACAGTTCTCGCACAAATCTGACATAAGACTGTACAAAGCTTCCGAAAATGTACGACTAAATTGTACAAGTTGGCAGCTATGAATTATGACTGCAAACACAGTCGAGTAAAAACAGGCCTTCCCGAAATGCGTACAATAATGTCAGCACCACTGGGAGTAGTGTGTGGAGTCCCAAGTAGACTGGTAACTCAGTTAAACTGTTTTTTTAATGCTCCAGGTAGGCAATTTTTTTACCTATGGCCAAAGTTCAGATACTTTTCTAACAGACTTTTAATAGTAAGGAAATTGAAAATCATGCATAAAATTGTTTTGTTCTTCAAATATAGTGTGACGTGTACTTCTGGAAAATATTCCCAAGATATGAATATGGAAGTATTACAAGCAGGCCCAATGAGAGGTCATGTCAGCCTAGTCTGAAAATAGGGGGCCTGCGCTTGGGGAATGACACTAACGCAAAAAGGAAGAAAAAGGGGGGGAAAACTCCGCGTAAGAAAAAATGTAAAAATTAAGTAAAATTTACTCTTTTAAGTAACACTACAGTAGATACCAAAATAGAGCTCTAATTGTTTTCTACTCTACAAGTTTTGATACCCCCCCTTTTTTTCCATTTTCTTTTTTTTGTGGGGGTGTCAGGCATGGGCGCTCATATGCAGAATTTTAAGGGGGGCTCAGATATTTTCTCCATGGCTTAGCAGGATATTTTCCCCATAGACACCGATTTCATTGCAGATTAAAGTTATTAAAGGTTGACATTTTTGATAAATTATTCATCAATGGCTGAAGAGTTCTAATTTCTTAGAAGGGCTTGAGCCCCCCTTCCCCCCCTATATGGGCGCCCTTGGTGTCAGGCAGGAAGGGGTCCGGCGACATAATTGACAAGGGGCCTGCCTTTGCTCTATGCAGCTTTAATTACAAGCAGTGTGTCCTTAAGTTATTAACGGTACTATACTAATGCCCAAATACATCCTGAGTCAAAGAAACAACGCATTCACATCAATGAAATCTTTATTTCCTGATCAGGGTTACAAATTACATGTGCATAAAGCACATCTTTGGTAACATTTTACCAGAACATTCATTAAATTAAATTGCCCATGTAGGTTTATGTTAAAAATATTTCTTCTTTGGAAATACAATTTTAAAATACTTTTTGAGTTTAAAATCCAAAAACCCACAAAATGGACAAGACTAGAATACTTTAATTATCTGGCAAATGCAGCTTTTTTTCAAGAAGTTTAAATGGTCACTACATTCAAAGACATCAATAATCAATTTTACATGCAAGTTTCCTCAAATGTAACGTTAAAATGAAGGCACTATTTCACTAAAAGACAAAGTGTGCTACACTGTCACTTGAATTTAATTTTAATGACAATTAAAACTTCTTGAAAAAAAAAGCTACTATTTTATTCACGAGTAAGTAAAAAAACCCTGATGTTGGATCAACAATGGGTTGCAAAATACAAGTTTTCAGCAGCATACATTTTGAACTGTGCATTAAAATTAATGCAATAGTGTGAATCTGATGCATAGATTTATGCATCAATAAAATAAATATTCTTTTAAATGCACCACAATCAAATCCATTAATTTATATCAATTACGAAAAATTCAAAGCTGCACAAACATAAAATCACAATGCCTACTTAGCAATATCTGCAAAAATATGTGAACAATTACTGGCTCACAATTTCATCCTTCTCTAATGCATTGCATAAAAAAGAATTTTATAATGCATATGCAAATAAATATATTTAAAGTGCAAGGCACATAGAAATAAATAGTTTGTTAGAAAATCAAACACAGCTGACAACACAAGACAACAATCAGTTATTTAGAGTATGAAAAGGAACCTTGGACAAACTGGTTTGAAGACAGCTTGATATAATTTAAAGTAAATACATAGTGCGGCTCTGATAGGTTGAAGCTTGACCTTGACAATTACTTCTCTTTTGGGTTAATAGAGAAGGGTTACTGGTGATGAGCTGAAATTTGTTACCGTCGTAGTACTTTGCCTAAATATTCCAACTCAAATCTGCGCCAATAACTCTCCTTTTTCACTGGATTCCCCCAAAACAAGGAAACATTGCTAAGGTCCAGCTTCGATGTCACACTATATATTAATAAAGAGTAAATAAACAAGCACACGAATTTGTGTTGCTCTAAAACAAATAAATTTCAATCACAATTTGATCCCCAATTGCTTTAAAAGCAACTTTATCTCAAAGCTCGAAATGAATTAATGAGACACTTTAAAGCTTTTAGTTGCACTTAGTAACAAAGCATAAACATAAATTTAACAAATATCAACAAAACAGCAACTTAATCCAAGATGATAAGCTGCATTAAAAGATGAAAATTCAATACTACTTCCTTGATGAAATAAATGAAGTTGATAACGTCACAAATGGAAGACATTTTAGGAATCAGGATCAGAAATGTATTTATGCATAATCAAAAAATTTCTTGAAAAAAGGTAAAAAGAATCACTATGAGTGCCACTATCTGGAGAAAAAAGGCCATGTGTGCCACTTTAAAGTTTTCCAACACTGAATTTCTTTTAAAAAGTTATAACTTATTATTTATAGGCTGATTATGTGATTTTATTAGTATTTTTTTCTCATATAAGTCTTTAAAAAAAAAGCTAGGTTTTTACAGAAAAACAATTTTTTGAGAACATTATTTTTTCAATTTTTAAAATTTTTGAAAAAAGTTTTTACCTACCACTGTTAATGCTCTGCCCGCCCAGTTTAATGCATGACAAATCTCGAATTTTCAGAATTAAAAAAAATACATTTTTCAATGAAATGGTCTTATGCATTACTGCCATAAAATTTAGGGATTCTACTTCACTAAAAAAAGGCAACATTCTGACAATATTTATTGAAACAAAAAGTGGCAAGAGGATGGCAAAATTAGCTTCTATATGTAAATAAAACTAGTGCAAAGACCGATTTTATGATAAAATTTAAAGTTAATGTTAAAAAGGTTTACAATTAAAATAAGAAAATTCTGATTATGAGGAAAAAAAAATATTTGGTTAATGATCAAAATGGAGAAATTGTACTTGGCAATACATAAGTGATACAGCATTAATATGCTGAAATGTATCATAAAATGTGCGCATTAAAATTAAATAAGTACCATAAACATGTTTTTTCTTGCTTCCATAATAAAAACATTTCCAATAAACAATCCCTACAATAACTTCAAGTTAAGATCCCACTCTGAGCAGTAACTCTTTAGTTGTAGTTCAGGAAAATCAGAATAAATGTTACTGAATTAAATCAAGGAATGTAGCGACTGAAGAGCAGATGAATATCAACAAGAGTATAAAAACATATTTAAAAAAAAAACAAAGACAGCACAAATATATAAATATATGTATGTATATATAAAATATCTACCTAAATAACATTCGCTGCTCATGTATTTTGCAACCCTAAAAACTCTAGGACATGTCTCGACTGACACAAGATATGAAATCTCAAGTGAGCAAATTTGCTCTACATATTATATCATGAATAAGTATCAAATTACAACAACAGCATATAATAGCAGAAAGAATAATGCACAACACTCACAATTATAGATCTAGAATGTGAATCAAGTACAATAACTAAATGGAAGATGAGGATATTGGCACGAGATGCCAGATACAAACTAAAGCTTGTATTCTGATTATTTCTCACATTTGACGAAGACACAAAGAAAAAGAGACATAAGAAGGCCTTGGCTGCCATGTTCAAAGCAGGGGACGAACACAAATTCATCAGTCAAAAAGCTAAGAGTAATGAAACATTAATTCAAGAAAGAGTTTACTTTAAAAGAAAGACTTTTTAAGAGACATTGATATTTTAATCAACTTGATTTTGTCTTTTGAACTGAAACGAAATAAACATTTACTAAAGATTATGTAAATTCTAAAAGCAATTACACATGGAAGTAAGGGGATACTATGTTCCTCCGATTATATTCTTTTCTGTTTTTATTTATCTAAGCAGGAAAAAAATCTTCTCCTAATTTCTCTGCAATCTAAGATTCTATTTGCTTTTTGTATTAAAGATATGTCTTTTCCCCCCATTTCCTCAATTTGACTATTTTAATTAAGTTTGGGGAGGGGGGAAGTTTGTAATCACAATGAAATATATTTTGTATAATAAACCTTTGGTTAGTTCTTTATTTGGTTGATCTCTCCTTTCACTCTCATTTCCCAAGGAATATATAAATATTTTAAAAATAATAAGAAATACTGAAGTTTTAAGTGTTTAAATTTGAAAATATTTACTTTAAATTGTGCAGTTAAATCATGCAGCTAACTATACTAACACAATAGGATGAAGATGTTCAATAATAATTAAATTTGATATGCATAAATTTTTGATACTTTCTAGTTGTTTTAATGCACTCATTACAATTGCATTCATCAACGATAGAAAAATCAACATACAAGAAGGAAATTTTTTTTATCATTAACAATAAAACGCTCTAAATAAATATATAAAAAATACTTGAAAACTTAATTTAAGAAATGTTAACAATTTTTGAATCTAAGTCCTCCACGGTAGGTGGACAATAGATTTACTTAGTAAAATATTTTAAACAGGCAGCCAAGATAAAAACTGACAAAATCATAGTTACAATTCAAAATTTTGCTGTAAAAAATAATAATGCAATGCTTGTGCATACAATGGCCTGAAAGAAAAAGTAAATTTACTTTCTCGCAAAAATCTGAAATGGGAAAAAAAGTAATAAAAAACTAAAAAAGATAAAAGGCAACACCATCGAGTTATTTCAATTCCTAAAATTTTGGCACTTGTGGTAGATTTCCCTTGCAATATTCCAGCATTCAATCGGTACATATGAATTATGTACTTGATTATATGTCATCAACACCTATAAATCAGTGGTTTCCAAAAGTTTTGCATCATTATTTTTTTTAGAAAAATGCTTTATAAGACCCATTTTGAAATGCATGTTTTAAATAGGCAGAGACAAAAAAATTAAAAAATAAAATAAATAATGAAATAAAAAATAAATACCAGAAACTTACAAAACAGAGTTATCAAAAGACTATGAAAACAGAGAAAATTTAAAAAAAGAAGATTTACTCTTGTTCATAAAGAGAAGAAGGGAATACAGTCGAGCCCGCTTAATGGAATATCGGATTATAGAATATCCCGCTTAATGTAACAAAATTCCAATGTACTACACCGTTGATGTGTGTTATTTTTATCCCGGATATTGGAATATACCGCTTATTAGAATAATTTTTCCTGGCAAATTGCCTATTCCATTAAGCGGGCTCGACAGTACCTGTTTAATTTCTATTAGTAATAAGATTTGTATACATTTGTTGAGAAGAAAAATGCAGTTTTTTTTTTTTTTTTTTTTGAGCAAGTTACGGGGAAAAGATCCACAGTTTTAGCATATGGTCTAATATTATCAAGTAGTTTCAAAATCGTTTTTATAAGATTTTGAAACTACTTGAACTTTACAAACAAAAATAGATGTCTAAGGGGAAAGTTGCAGCAAAATAGATTAAATTAAATACATCTGAAATAATTTACCAATAAATATGATAATAACCTAAAAAATAATGAACTCAAATTTCAGGATTTTTCTTTGGGTGTAACAAGCCTACTACTAGCTACCTACTACAATGCTACTTACAATATATGCGGTGGTTATATTTCTACGCTTTTTTGACCATTATAAAGCAAAGTATTAAAATTAGTATTATGATACTTTGAAATCCTTACCTTTACTTACTCTGTGCTTTTATAAGCAAAAAAAAAAATAAATAAATAAAATAAATTTGGGGTCGTGGTAGCCCGATCGGTAGAGTGTCGGATTCGGGGCCGGAGGGTCCTGAGTTCGAACCTCGATGGTCGAAGATCCACCGTCGTCATTAACGGGGACTGGGCGACGTTAAATATGCTCATGGTCTCAATGTCCTCCAAGTGAAACGATACCTTTGGGGGTGCTAGTACAAGGTAGCTATTAGCTCCTGGTCTAGTTCTAAATTCTCATTAACTGTTTGATCCGGTGATGGTGCTGCCATCTATCAGTATAAAAAATAATGGAGGCAAGGCACTTAGTATGCAGTCCTCGACATAAATACAGTTGTAGTCAGTTGTGACTCGGAATCGTAGAATCTTAAAATAAATTTAAAAAAGAGAGAATTTTTGCGCTTTTCAACGTTGTTTACGTCATGCCTTTAGGGGTTGCTCTCAAAAGTGCTGGAAGTAAAAGGAAACTTCAACCGTTCGAAATTTATCGTAAAATTAAAACCAAAAACCTAAAAACCTACAAACCTGCCATAAGGCCATACAATCGTACAAAAGGACCGAAAATCTTACAATGTATGGCCAACTCGTACAAGTTGGCAGCTATGGCAATGTATAATAATGCCAGTAATATTATGCAAAGGCTAAATTAACAATAAAAGATACTTTCGGCATCGTCTTTGTGCTTTTGTTCACTAATCTGACTGAATTCTAAAGACTTGCAAAGTTACATAAGACATGTAAACTTGATAAATTGTTTGAACTAAACTGCACAAAAGTGTTAAAAAACAAAAATATCCCCCCCCCCTCAAGTAAGGCAGAAAATAAAGAGAACTTGACTTAAAAAGAGTTTGCCCAAGTCATTAGTGGTCATGATGCACATTTTGGAAACCACTGCGAAAATTACTTTAATACAAAATACAATGAATCAAGTAAAATCAAGTATAACACTTTCATAAAAACTAAATAAAATAAATAACGTAAGAAAATTATATTTTTTATAATAATAAATAATATTTGCAAAAATGTGATTAACAGTTTTACAATATGCTCTCCTTTTTAGCAAGAAAATGACTTACCGTTACATTAATTTGAAACTTCTATTAATGCAAAGCAAACCTGACAGCAACCCGTTTTGTGTAATATAATAGAAGTTACTTACAATATCAATAGCACAAAACATAACAAATCTTGGTTAAGTGCCTAATTTAACAACCTATGTGAGTCACTTTTTAACTCTATAGTGATTTCAGGTTTGTTTTACATCTAGTTTAGTATGAGATTGCAAATATTCTCTAAAATTTGACATTTTTAAAAAAAGATAATTTAATAATCAAGATTATTTATTCAAAAACAATAAATTAAACTAGCACCTGAATGTGAACTTAGTAAAATTGTCATGTGGAGCTATTGTTTTCAAACATAAAACTTGATATTAACTGCAATGAAATGAATATATAAAGAATATCTATATATTTTAAAAAAGAGTAAAAAAAACAGAGTGGTACAAAGATAAGTAACATTTACAATTAAAAATATTTATGAGCAATGTATTATATTCAATGATTATATGTGAGATGTGTTTCAAAACTAAAACAAGGGCCAATGCAAAAAAAATAATAATAATAAACCTGGAATGTTCTAAGAATTAGGTAAAATTAGCAGTTTAATTGTTTATTTTAAATTTTAAAACTACTATAACAGCAAGGTTTGACAAATAATGGGGGCTAAAAGGTCTAGATTTTCAACATTAGCAGAACAAATGATGAGAACAGAGCCCCTATTTTACTAAAAATGAGAATTAACTGTCTGAATAACTATGATTTTCAATATTCGTTTTATACAGAATGTTGTAAGTTAATTCTTTAATCTGCATCAGTTTTTCAGGCACTTATTTCAAGAATATTATGACATAAACATAATTTCAAGTTCTGTTGTCAAAGCTGTAAAATTAAATAAGAAAAGGTGATATGAAAAATGATAGAAAAACAATGTCGTGTAGAAATTACAATATGATGTAGAGGTTATGGGAAATATGAGTGGGGCCCAAACATTTTTGCAAGTCTCCTAGTCTTTTTTAGAGAATATCAATAACTGATAACAGTAACAAAAAGGGACTATGATGACACATTTACTTACGGAGCATAATGACTTGAACACAGATTTGCTATCACATAGATATTATATCATATATATATATATATATATATATATATATATTTATTTGACGGAGTATTGTAACATTAGCTATGAGTTATATTTTTATATCATTTACAAAAAGTTTACTTCAAAGTCACATACTGTTGTAGAATTAAAAAACTTTTAAGAAGTAAAAAAACATTTTATAATAATTTACAACATTTTGACAAGCAGTATAACTTATTTCCAATTTTTTTACAAGTATGTTCCTTGGCCCTTGGTTTTATACACACCTTTAAAAAATTCAAATGAAATATTGATGATGTTCAAAAACAGAAATAGATAACATTATTTCATTACAAACTTAAAAAATATCAATTATTCTAAAAAATAAGAGTTAAAAAAATTAATATTATTAAAAAAGTTATTTTGACTCCAAAATATAAACGTATTTCTTTAACGACCTTTTTCAATCATTGCACAGTTGACAAAATAAATACTGTATATCAATCAAAATCAAATTTAATATAAGTTTTATTTGTTTTGTACTTTTCCACTTACAGTATCAAAATCAATTAAATTAACACAATTAACTACACTAGCTCACACACATTATAACTCAAAATAGATACCACTAAAATTAAGTTTCAGCTTCCATTTTTATATAAATGACTAAACTTGGACCAAAATAAATAAAGTAATAAATAATCAATATAAATAGTTTCGTAATAAAAAAAATATGTTACTGATGTAACAACTTACACACATGATTGCAACTGAATAATGACTTATGTTGTGAATGTCATGACAAAAGAGATTGTGCTGACACTTCTACACTGGAGGTGGACCTCTCAAGTATCTTAATTGTGGCAAAACAGAGAACTCAAAATTGTTCATGTTCTCACAGCAGTTAGGTTCCATGTAACATGACATACAATACAGAATAACCAAAGCACATTGTATTGGAAATGCAGTTCTAAGTGCACGCCAGAAGCAAGATCGTTCTTTTGTACACACCTTCTGTTCTGCAGACTTTGCATCGTTTCTGTCACTGCAATAAAATAAATAATTTACGAAATGCCATTAGACAAATCAAATGGTACTGGAAAAACTTATTTTGTAACAAATTAAGATAGCATTAAAAAAATGAGATAAAACTAGATTGAGAAATTAGTTTACTTTTTGCATTGATGAAATAAATTTATTATGGGAAGGGAAAACATCTTTAAAACACAAAGTTTAAAATCATCGCAATTCCATTCCAAAATATTGTAACAGCAGAAAATATAATTTTATTTCTCTTCCATTTTTATGGGGGAAAATGCAAAAATAAATTTGCCTGTTGAAAATGCAAAATTATAACAAAAAAATAGCAATAATAAAATTTAAAATGAAATGAATCTTAACCCCTTGACTTCCAGGGCACACCATACTGTTTTTTTTTTTTTTTTTTTGTGTGTGTGTATGTGTGTGTTTGGACACCATAATAAGATAAAAATCTAAAGTATCTGTACACATGGCTCAAAACTATCTGCAGGAATGAAAATCAGTTAGCAGTGGGTAGGTAAAATTTTTAGCAAGAAAATGCCTTTTGCTTTCAATCATGTATTCGTGAAAGCAATAATGAACATTTTTCATGAATTTATCTTCAACTTTTGAAGAAAATTAGGGTTTAATATGGATATTATTAACAATTTTCAGCTAATGCACACACATACAGCAAAGGTATCTGCACAGCGCCAAATGATATACAGGTAATATAGACACACGGAGTGCATGCATGCATCTATATTATCTAGCTATGGAGGACATATAAAAATGGGTTGCAGTTGTCCTGTTTTACCCGAGTTGTTTTTACATTTAAAAATAAAATTATGAGCAATAAATACAATTTAATAGCAAATAACATCATTTTTAGTTCATTTTAAGTAGAAAATACAAATACAAGTTTACATATAAGTAATGCTGATAATATCGTCGCCTCAGAGCAAGGGTAGGATATTTTACTGTTATTCCTGGGATTTGATGTCCTACTGTTGCTCTGAGGCGATGATATAAGCACATAATAGAAAAAAGCGGCTTGGATATCAATGTGTTAAACATAGGAAACAAAACTTTCAAGCATATAATATACATGAAGAACTTTTCAGTTTCAAAAACTTACCCATCTTTCATGATAGGAGGATTTGAAAGTAACACAGATTCTTTTAAGTTTTCACTTGTACTTTCCACAACACAGCACTGAACTGCTTCTTGAGAGGAACTGTTTTGTATGTCCATTAAAATATCATATTGATCAGCAACCAACACTTCTGCTGCTGTGTTCTGATGGAAATCCTCAGCTATCACCTAATGAAAAAATGTAGTAAAATGTATCTAGATTAATACATTTTTACTAATAATTTAGTAATAGTTAATTTAGTAAGATATTTTCAACTTTGTAAAGAGTAACATAGAACTTACATGAAACCCTGTCAAGTACAGAAATACTGGTCTAATTTAAGAAAACTTGAATAAAACATGTCTTCAGAGCGAAAACAAAACAGCATGGTCAAAACCAGTGATGTTCCCATCAATTTTTCTGAGGGTAAGGGGGGGTCCCAGTAATCCATTATGCACAATATGTGTATGTGATCATACACATAATGCAGGGATAGAAGTGACATTTGCCAACAAAAATATAGGAAAATATAGGAATTTTCTGAAAAAAATATAGGAATTTTTCGAAATAATATAGGAACATTTTGAAAATAAAAAAAAGAGAACATACAGGAATTTTTATAACAAGGCAGGCCAGTAGGACATTTTTTTTTTCAAAATGCAATACAGTCGAACCTGTCTACCTCGAATTTTACGGCACATAAGAAAAATTCGAGATATGAAGGCTTCGAGATACAGAAGTTTTGAAAAAAGTTCTAAAAATAAGTAATTGGAGCAATGACTCGAAAGTAAAACTTTGGGAGCAATTTTACTAATCAACAATGTCCCCTTCCTCTCAGTTTCAGAATGGATTTAATTGCTGGAAAACTTGCTTTTTGTACATAAAGTTTTAATTCTGGAGGATTATGTGACTGCTAATATTAAGAAAAGTGCTTTCTGTCTCCAAATTCCAGTCAATAAAGATTGTTGTGGATGGAATTCAAGAAAGACACTTAAGTCGAAATTCGAGTTATGCAGGTTTTCAGAAAATTTCATTCAAGACAAATATGGGGGAAAACATTGAATTAATACTTTATGTGCAGGGAAAATGAAAAACTTCGACACAGAGAGGTTTTTGAGATAGGCAGGTTCGAGATAAACAGGTTCGACTGTCTATCTCTATTTGATTAAAAACATGTAATAACACTACCTGACATAAGTGCAATACATACGCATAAATAAGTCTAAAAATACAATTCTGCTTTGTTCTTAGAATTTTAAGCACTTAAGCATCTTGTCTGATTCCATCCCGTGAATGACCAAATATGGCGACTATGTTTCACACGTAGCTGCTGGTCCGGTAGCTTTCCGGTTGGAAAAAAAATGATAGCTCCAGATTTACCCTATTATGTTGTTTGTATATTTATTTTGTGAATGAGCTGCTTTTGAATGTGGAATTTTGTGAATGGGGCCGCTTTTACGATGCATAAATTTGTGAAGGGGCCGAAAAGCGGACCCAATTTGTGTCTGGAACGACCCCAAAGTGTGCATGTCTTTCCGACTTCCTCAATTCTTTTAAAATCGAGAACAGCTTTGCGTATTCTTTTTTGAAAACTTGGCTGTGCGGCCTCTTCGGAGGCATTATTATTAAAATGAACGTTTAGTTGATACGTGAACTGCAGCACCTACATTCCACACAATTAAAACCAAAACAATCGAAGTTGAGATGAGCTATCCCGCAAGTAGCAATAATTGCAACCGTAGCCAAACGCAAAGTTCCGAAAAAAGAAAAAAAATCGTGCGTGTGGAGACCTGAAACGGTAAGTGGCCGGAGAGCCCTTCCTAGAATGACATCATCAAAACCTACACAGCCCATGTGACCATCATGATCGCCCAAGTTCATCGACGCCAAGTTCGAAAGTGAAGTTTTGAGGACTTGCGCAGGAGCTTCATGGGCTCAGAATTGAGCTGCAGAGACGAGCTAAAGTCAAACGCTGCTCCACTCAGGAAGAAACACAGTACAGGGCACTCAACACATTTTAGCTTTAGAAAAGGAAAAGACCATTTTCAACTAAAAAGAGGACTAAAGAGGACCAGTTAGGATTAAAAAGATGACCTTGGGAGGACCATTCATTTAATTTCACGGAAGCACCAAAAGGCAAATTAGCTGCCTGCTGCTAAATCCATGAAGATAATTTGTTAATTAACCATAATACTGAGATTTTTAATGATACAATTCCTTTATCTTCTGCACAACTGTTCTTTTTATCCATTGAATAATAATATTATTTACACAAACATTTGGATGGGAGGGGGGGGGGGGGGTTGCTGGTAGTCCCACAGAAGGATAGATGTTTCCTTAGTTTAAAATTATTTTTGTGTTTTTCTGTCTTGTAATGCTTCTTAATAGCATTATACCCTTCACAACCGATATGAATCTATCACACACCAAACAGATCTACTGTATTCAAAGTTTTCCTAAAAATGTCTGAAATGCTCAATCACAAAGGGAAGCAGATCACATGAGGCTTAGTTTTGCTATTTTCATATTCAAAGGATATTTTCAAGAATCATAAAGCTTACATTAAAAAATTACTCCATGATTGCAGGGCCATGAGTGCTTTGAACTTTTATGGGGGGGGGGGAAATCCCCCCTTAGCAGGCATCATGCCGCCTGCCTCTTCTAGTGGTCAGAGAAGTCTGACTGCGACAGGAAGGTCCGGGTTCGAATCCCGGCTCGGGCATGGACGTACTTTCTTTTGTCCTTTCTTTGTGTGAATCTAATGTTATGCTGTGAATAATTGCCTACCCTATAAACTGGTCCTTATGACATGTGTGTACTGTGCAAATCGGACTTCACACCAAATGACAGTGCGGTTGGAAAAATGAAGCAGCGCATCCCAAATTGCCAGCCTAGCTGGCACATGAGAACAACAGCAGGCACCATGACAATGAAATGATGTACACAAATTCAACTTGATGAAATTACATACTTCAACTTTGTTTCATATACAAATGCTACTTTAAAATGCTATGTACTCAATTATTTAAATTTAATATCCCCCCCACACAAAAAAAAAACAGTAATAAACGAATATAAGCAAAGAATAATCAAAATTAAGTTTGAAAAACTAAATAAACTCGAATTAAACACAAAAATTATTAATTTTTTAGTTATTTAAATAAAAATTAAAACGCATCATGTCAAAAGAACTTCTAATTGTCATAAATATAAAAATATTTATAAGATGCAAAACTATTGAAAGCTCACAGAAGCATATTTTCACGAACCAAGTTCAATGTTGGCATGTTTCCCATAAAACATTTATTTTCTACTAAATTAAACATAAAACATGCTAATCTAAGGTGGCATATGGGAAAATAACATTCGATTGGGAAAAATATTTCAACATTTACATGATTCAAAAAGATTGAAATTTCAATTCACAAAAAGCAATTTTCCACGAAGTCCGAGTAAGTTCAATGTTACCGTGGTTTCCAAAATAATTCCTTCGTTAATTATTGAAATTAAATGAAAAATAAGCTAATCTAAAGTAGCATATGTCAGAATAACTTCCAATTGTGGAACACATCAAAATATTTATAAGATGCAAAAGGATTGAAACTTCAAACGCGAGATGCAATTTTCCGTGAAGTCCGAATAAGCTCAATGTTGTCATGGTTTCCAAATTTTTTTCCTTCTTTAATTACCAAAATTAAACGAAAAATAAACTAAACTAAGGTAGCATATGTTAAAATAACTTCCAATTGTGGAACACATCAAAATATTTACAAGATGCAAAAGGATTGAAATTTCAAACGCGAGAAGCATTTTTCCGCGAAATCCGAGTAAGTTCAATGTCGCCATGGGTTCCAAAATAATTCCTTCGTTAATTATTGAAATTAAATGAAAAATAAGCTAATCTATAGCAGCATATGTCAAAATACTTCCAATTGTGGAACACATCAAAATATTTACAAGATGCAAAAGGATTGAAATTTCAAACGCGAGAAGCATTTTTCCGCGAAATCGGAGTAAGTTCAATGTCGCCATGGGTTCCAAAATAATTCCTTCGTTAATTATTGAAATTAAATGAAAAATAAGCTAATCTATAGCAGCATATGTCAAAATACTTCCAATTGTCAAATACATCAAATTGTTTACAAGATGCAAAAGGATTGAAATTTCAAACGCGAGAAGCAATTTTCCGCGAAGTCCGAATAAGCTCAATGTTACCGTGGTTTCTAAAATAATTCCTTCGTTAATTATTGAAATTAAACGAAACATACGCTAAACTAACGTAGCATATGTCAAAATAACTTCCAATTGTGGAACACATTAAAATATTTACAAGATGCAAAAGGATTGAAATTTCAAACGCGAGAAGCATTTTTCTGCGAAGTCCGAATAAGCTCAATGTTACCATGGTTTCCGAAGTAATTCCTTCGTCAATTTCCGCGAAATCCGAGTAAGTTCAATGTTGCCATGGTTTCAAAAATAATTCCTTCGTTAATTATTGAAATTAAATGAAAAATAAGCTAATCTATAGCAGCATATGTCAAAATAACTTCCAATTGTCAAAAACATCAAAATATTTACAAGATGCAAAAGGATTGAAATTTCAAACGCGAGATGCAATTTTCCGCGAAGTCCGAATAAGCTCAATGTTGTCATGTTTTCCAAATTTTTTCCTTCGTTAATTACTAAAATTTAACGAAAAATAAGCTAAACTAAGGTAGCATATGTTAAAATATCTTCCAATTGTGGAACACATCAAAATATTTACAAGATGCAAAAGGATTGAAATTTCAAACGCGAGAAGCATTTTTCCACGAAATCCGAGTAAGTTCAATGTCGCCATGGGTTCCAAAATAATTCCTTCGTTAATTATTGAAATTAAATGAAAAATAAGCTAATCTATAGCAGCATATGTCAAAATACTTCCAATTGTCAAATACATCAAAATGTTTACAAGATGCAAAAGGATTGAAATTTCAAACGCGAGAAGCAATTTTCCGCGAAGTCCGAATAAGCTCAATGTTACCGTGGTTTCTAAAATAATTCCTTCGTTAATTATTGAAATTAAATGAAAAATAAGCTAATCTATATCAGTATATGTCAAAATAACTTCCAATTGTCAAAAACATCAAAATGTTCACAAGATGCAAAAGGATTGAAATTTCAAACGCGAGATGCAATTTTCCGCGAAGTACAAATAAGTTCAATGTTGTCATGGTTTCCAAATTTTTCCCTTCTTTAATTACCAAAATTAAACGAAAAATAAACTAAACTAAGGGAGCATATGTTAAAATAACTTCCAATTGTGGAACACATCAAAATATTTACAAGATGCAAAAGGATTGAAATTTCAAACGCGAGAAGCATTTTTCCGCGAAATCCAAGTAAGTTCAATGTTGCCATAGTTTCCAAAATAATTCCTTCGTTAATATTGAAATTAAACGAAAAATAAGCTAAGCTAAGGTCATGTCAAAATCACTTTGGATTGTAAAAACATCAAAATATTAACAAGATGCAAAGGGATTGAAACCTTAAACACGAAAGCAATTTTTCGCGATAAATCAAACCGAATATATATATATATGTTCAGAAAATTGCACTATTGAAACACAATCCAATGATTTTTGAAAGAATTCAAGCAATAGAGAAACTTTTCATACATTTTCAAGGTTTTCAAGCACTTGAAAAAAAAAAGACCTTTTTTTTCCAATAACCTTTCAAGGTTTTTTTAATGGGCGTACGAACTTGGTTTAACACGCGCTGCGGCGGCGTGTTTGGGTGTACAGTAACTTTTAACGAAATGAAAAAACTTTTAAAATGTGATATTTAAGTAAAAACTATGTAAAAGCGGACTAATCAGACTGAAATGTTAAAAAGCGGTCTAAAGCGGACTTTACCATAAAAAACGAACTTTGGCGGGAAAAGCGGACCATTTGGGAGCCCTGCTTAGATAAAATGGCGTCTGCGCGTCGCTCGCGGAAATGCAGTAGCAAAAAGTCGGGGGGAAAAGTAAAAAAAAAAAAAAAAGGAAGCGGAAACTGAAAATATAGGAAAATATAGGAATTATAGGAAAATAGGAACCTTTTTCAGAAATATAGGAAAATATAGGAATATAGGAACGCTGCGATGCCTGCATAATGCCTAAAACATGTCTGAAAGTATACGGCGTGCATGGGAACACTCCTGGTCAAAACAGGAGAAACCAGGTTTGATCTTAGGTATTCCAATCTTTCTACTCCAACCTTGATGGTGATAATAGCCAAAACTGATGCCACATTCATGAGAAATTTGATTATTAAATAAGAATTCCTTCCCCTTTCCAAAACTGACTGAATTGTTGATTAAAATTTCAACATGGAATTTGGACAAATATATTCAGTGCACTTTAAATCTGTGAACAGGATTTTAAAAGCAGATTTTCAAATTTCGTGAGAATCGAATTTTTAGAAAGGCACAGAGCCAGCGAGGGTCATGCCCCCCCCCCCCCCCACATTTATGGGATATAATGACACTTGTGACCCCTTCCAGATATGACCCAGTCCAAAACCATCTCTGCCGTTGCACCCTCGGCTCTGCGACCCCCGGACGGCGAAACCTGAGGCTTAAAGCTAAGAGGTGGGATGTGTGCGGGGAAAAGTCCAAAACCATAAGTTAGCTCCATCCTTGATTCTTCAGACACCTTTGCCTTGTTATTCTTTGTAGATATTAACGCTACTGTGAGTAGGTAAACGGCAGGGCAGTATTAAAAAAAAAAAGAGCTTTTGAGATATTTGAAGAAACTTGTTTTTCAGTCCCTGCAAGCAATAGAGAAACATTGGAATTTGATCTTTTCATGTGTTATTTTCAGTTCTTGCAAGAGAATGTAAGTCCTTTTGTTCCAAACCTCAGATGTCCTTCATATGTGTATTAATTGCATAAAACACTTTTATAATAGGTAACCCGACGACTTGAACATTAGTACATATAGCGCAAAGCTCCGGATGAAAGTTTTTAAACCCTCCCCAAAATTATTTTCTGGTTACAACCATGATTCAAATTTAAAGTATGTCAAAAGAAAAGTATCCAGGAATACATAAACATGCAATTGCTAATGCTACTTTCCTCTTAAAACTCTGTTGTAAGCTTCACAGCCTCACTTAATTTTCTGCCTACACTGCTTATTCGACAGATGTGAATACTACCTATCTTTGTTAATTTATTTCTGTGGCCCTCGGAAGAAAAAAGAATGAAATCCCCCACTATAAGCCCTTCTAATTGCAGGTCATAATATAACCAACCAATGAAATCATCATTAATTGGGTAACATTCCAACACCTGGATGCTTACTGCTCTATAAATACAAATTTAAAATACTACACTTCCTGGACTTGAATAACTGTACAAAAGTTTCATATTCATCTGGCATAAAACAACAGAATTTCATCTGAACAAAGTAGAAAACACATCATTATTTTGAACTTAAAAGTTACTTTAGCTTGTTTGCAGGCCAGCAGCAGTTTTTCAGCATTAAACAAATGAAAAACTTCAATTTTTTTTCAATATTTTTACCAATAACACTACAGGGTTCATACTCTATTTGGATGAAAAAAATCCATGACTTTTCCAAGACTTTTTCATGACTTCAATGAAAATTTTCATGACCTCGTTATACGAAGAAAATAGCATTTCTTAATCTCAAACTTGGTAATATTTGGAACTGAACATTAGCAAAACGTCTATATGAATGCCACAGCCTCATTGAAGAACTTACTCGTAATGTAAAAAATATAAGTACACTATTAAAAAACTAAACTATTCTTATTTGTCTTCATTATATAAATTTAAGTAAAGTAAAAATGCAATGAAGCGAATATGATGATGCTTAAATGTCTGATATTTTTTTTAAAAAACAGGCAAAATGATATTGAATGGGACAAAGGTTGAATGAGTCATCACTGAGTTTCAATAAATTTGCTTCAAAAGCTACCTTTTAGTGTCAACAGTGCCTTTAATTATCCACGTAACTTGACAGTATTTTGGTTCTTTAAAGTAAAACCACATAGTTTAGTTCTCTCTCTCCATGTTTCTAAACCAGATCTTTTTTGAAAAAATCATTCAGTAATGAATCAATCTTCTGATTCAAAAGTATATTCGTTTTATTTACAAATTTGCATATTTTCAAATGCATATAGATTAATAGATTCAGAAATTTCAGAACACGTTTAATTCCCAACATTAAACGTAGCAGTGGGTCGCATGGTTTAGTTTTGCGTACCTTATGATGGGCACTACTGTTTTAGAGCATTAGAATTCCTCTTTTTCCGTATTCTATCGCCTGACTTAAGATCGTTATTTTCTAAAACATTCAACAAATTAAGATAAACTCTGATAAATTGAATAATAAAGTCCTTACGAGTGATGGAATCAAACTCGCATGCAATTGAATTGCTTTTTTTTTTTTTTTTGAGTGGGCGTGGCAAAACTAAGAATGAAATTTTGCTACTACAGAATATGAAACATAAGAAGTGTTGAAAATAACGGAAAATTCAAAATAAGTGATGTCCAGGCAGTAAAATCACATCTCAAAAAATGGCAAGCGGATGCGACAGAAGTGGATGCAATGAGATTTCAAAATTCAGATTTGATTTTTTGATCGTTCAATTTTCCACTTTTAATAGCTTTTATGTGCTATTAAAAGTGCTTGTTAAATCACTCAAGATTTCTAATGCTCCTTTAGCTACTGTCCCTTTTTCTTTGTCCAGGACATTTTTCCATGACTTGAAATAAATTTCCATGACTTTCAATGAAAATTTCAATTTTTCATGACTTTTCCAGGTCTGAAATTCTGCTATTTTTTTTCATGACTTTCCAGGATTTCCATGACCCGTACGAACCCTGACTAACTTTGACTAAAAATCATCTTAAGTTTAGCATTACCAATTGTAAATTGAGAACAAATTTCAGTTACTTTTGGTTTTGGCAGGCTATCACCAACTTGCACTGGCTGCCATTGCACCGTTGTTTCAGACTGATTACCAACTTCATCTTCAACTGATTCATGCCAATTGGATTCCAGATTAAGAAGCTTGGTCAGATGAGAGCAATTCCTAAAAACAATAAATAACAAGTTGCATTTTTTATGTTCAAAAGTAAAATTCTTCACTACATTCTCTTATGGTTCGTACACAAAATTGGAAAATTTTTTCAAGAAGTATTCAAGCACCTTTCAAGGATAAAATGGACTTTTTCAAGGACTTATTGGGGCTAGTATGAACTTTTTTTACAATTGTAAAACAATAAGTGTTGATTTGGTTGCAGTTCATAAAAAAGTTTCAGCATTAGACATAAAGCTTTTACAACACGTCATAAAAGATTCAAAACTAGTCTTTAATAGTGTGGATAGTAAGGATCAGATTGAGCACCACTGACTTAAACTAATAAAAAAGCATAATATTTAACAATTAAAGACTAGTGTCATAGAGGAATGTGTGGCAAAGTGAAATAGAGGGGGAGGGGAGTTGTAAAGGGACTCTTATTTGTTGTAATAGTAATGTGTAGTAGGACTTTGCCTCGAATCTAGTGGGAAAACATTTCTTAAATTTTCATTTCAAATGACAATACTATTGCAGGGTTGGCCGGATTGGACCCAATTGGGTTGGACCCAATGGGTTTTTTTGAAAAAAACCATTTAAAAAAACCCATTATTTAACCCACTTTTGGTTTTTTTTAAATGTTCTAAGAAGTTTTTAAAAAAAATAATTAATTTAAATACTTTTACAATTCAAACTTCTATTTTATTTGTTCTTCGCCACAGACAATGTACATTTTAAATAAATATACTTAACTTTTTTCTTTAACTTGTTAAATAAATAACCCAAATTATCTTGACTATGTCATGTCACCTCTGATTTTATCAATATTTGTAGATTGTACATAGGAAACTACTCTAGTCAAAAGGCTTTCGTGTGAAATATTTTCTGGAAACCAACACGTCACAAATCTCGATTAAACAAGGTATATTTTTTTAGAAATTAACAGGTTTTACAAATGGACGGACGGAAAACAGAATAGGATGTACAGTATTTTCATTATCTTACGAAAAAGTTTAATATTTGTTACTCTGTATACAGAAATAGAAAAACAGGCAACATAAAATTCAAAGAAATGTCTTGATTAAGCTGGAATTCAGTAAATAGGGATTTAAACTACTTGAGGTTCTACAGAAGTTTTGCATAACAAAATGAAATA
Source organism: Uloborus diversus (assembly GCF_026930045.1). Lineage (NCBI taxonomy): Eukaryota > Metazoa > Arthropoda > Arachnida > Araneae > Uloboridae > Uloborus > Uloborus diversus. The sequence continues at coordinate 101,840,551 of NC_072738.1, forward strand.
TAATAAAGTAAAATGCAAAAAAAAAAAAAAAAAAAATGTAATTAAAAACGAACAATAGATTTTATTACTCAAGAAGTAGCTTTGCCTTAACTGTTGGTAATCATGGAAACTAAAAAATCGGAAACTTCACCATTCTTGGGTTTCGTCGTCTTTCATACTTTTCTTCAAAAAACGTTGAATTTTAACTAGTTTTCCAGCTTTTTTTACCCCAAGACAATTTTTGCGCTTTGTCCATATACTTACGCTACAATATGTTACAAGTACCCTACATTTTCACTAAAAAAATACAAAAAAAAAACCCACATTTCTTTTAAAAAACCCACTTTTAGTTGGGTTTTTTTGGGTTTTATTTAAAAAAACCCAAAAAACCCTGGGTCCATGGGCTTTTTTAAAAAAACCCGGGTTTTTGCCAACCCTGTACTATTGACCCAGAAATGTTGTACTAAAAATAATAAAACAAATTGATTTACAGCAGCATAGGTTACATCACTTATTATTCAAAATAGTTGAAATATTTAATGGATGCAAAAGGATTGAAATGCAGGGACGTGAACGGGGGTTGGGGAAGGAGGGGGGGGGGGAGAAGAGACATCTGTTGGATAGAATTTGAAAGGGACTCAAGGTTTTTAAAATGAGGGGTGAAATATATGTAGGGACCTAAAGATAAACAATATGGAAGAAAGAGGCCCGCAAAAGTCTTTTGTGACAGGCTCAAAAAATTACTGTGCATGCCCCTGTTGACATGCATGGCATACCATTTTCAGAGGAAAAAGTGTTCTATGCTGTCATGCATAGGCGACTCATAAGTGCGCATGGGGGGGGGGGGGAGACAACTGCCCTCTGTTTTAAAAGCAAAGGGGCCTTGTCCCAACCTTTTAACACAAAATATAATGATCAATTGAATGATTATTTTTTACAAGGTGAGCTGATTTATTGAACGAAAATAAAAACCAAAAATACCAAATGCCAATGAACTTTTCTCATAAATGGAACTTTGGATTTCAAGAAGGAAGTCTACGGCGGCGATCTGTCCCGATTTTTAAGGTCTCCTTTTTTTTAGAGGTCATTTAATCAGTAATATTAAAACCCAATAATGTGACTCAATTCTACAAAATAATAATAATAACAATAATAAATTAAGTATAAAAAACGAGCTTCAGGCGCGCCGCCGAACTCCACACACTCCCCCAACCCCTCACTTTTTTGGCGCAACAACCGCCTATGTTGGCATGTGTCCAAAACGAAAATTTTTACTCATACGAGATAGAAATTAATGAAATTCTATATTCAGTCAATTACCGTGTACTTCATATAATGAAATTCTATTCAAACACCAGAGCTGTTTTTAAAATGTTAATAAACCTATTGTAATCTTCAAAATAGATTAAAAGTTAGTGAACCAAAAAATATTGGTAATGGAAGTAATTTCGAGCAAAACACGCATTTTGATTTAAAAAAAAAGTTTTCTAATACATTGGTTCATTTCAACATTTATTCTAGAAATGGAAGCCCTAAAAGCAATTTGGAATGGAAATTTAAGAAGTGTTCCAGTTATATAAACATTGGCATTTCTTTCAATCTATTAACAAAGACGCTGATTATTCAATAAGAGAAATTTCGATTAATGCAGTGATCGGTGAGGAGAAGTGCCTCAAGTCTCATCAATTCGTAGTAATACACAGCAATGATGATCGTAAAGCGATAAGATTAGTCGCTTAAATGGGTCAGAAATGCAACTGTTTCAAAAAGTTTAAAGAAAGAAAAAAAAACGGGGAGGGGGGATACAGGCTGGAAAGCTAGAATTTCGGCTGAAAAGCGGGGAAAACAATCTGAACAATCAAAATAAAGAGAGTTGCCCAATTTGTAAATTTGCATCACACACATGAAAATCTAAAAAATGAGAAAAAAGTTAAAAGTTTTGAAGGAAAACATTTTAACTTTCGTTTAGGGTGCAAAAATGTTCACCGCATAGGTGCTGTAAATGGTAAAGATTTAAAATAAAAATATGTATGCCCAAAGGAATTATCCCCCAACTCCCACCCCGCGTAGCAGTGGGTCAGAATACCATCGAAAAATCTGAACAAATAAAAATTTAACATTAACATTTATTTCTTGTTCACAAATTCAAAAAGTTTTGTAAGTATTTTGATTTTTAAGGTTCATTTGATTTCAATCATAATTTGTCAGAAATAACAACCCCACATAAAAAACTTAAGAAAAATAAAAGTCTATACTCCCCCCCCCCTCCCCACTTAGATGATATAATAATCATTCGGAATTCACCTACACTTTTATGCAAGTTGTTGTGTAAGAGCATTTTTTTTATTCTTGATCGAAATCCAAAATGTTCCACTGATGATGCGAAACAGTGGCGTAGCTAGACCCGACTTTCGGGGGGGGGGGGGGTTACTTCTTTTATATATATATATATATATATGTGTGTGTGTGTGTGTGTGTAATCGCTTGGAATTTTTTCCTTTCTCTTCTCTCTTCTTTTTCTCTTTTTTTCTGAGACTAACTTTTCGGGGGGGGGGGGGGTTTGTCCCTAAACCCCCCCCCTTAGCTACACCCCTGATGCGAAAGGAATTTCTATTAACTAAAACTTCCGGCACACCACATGCTTGTGAATCAATTAGATCCATTAAATACTAAACACGTTTTAGAGTCAGTGTGTGTGGGGGGGGGGGGAGAATCGACTTATATGCGAGGTAAATTTTCGAAACTAATTATCGTCTTGAACAACACCACTTCAAAAAAATCCCAAATTACCATCCAACACTTTTACGTTATCGTTATTTTCCACTCTTATACGTTAACGCGAAAGAAATACTGACACATTCTACGCAATTTTATACCAAAGTAACTATTAATTAAAAGATAAATAAATACCTTTGTGCTGAACAGTAAAGTAAGAAAAACAACGTTAAAAAAAGCACAAATTTGCCAATTACAGCAGACACGTGTTTCGGCGTTATAGGGAACGCCTTTTTCAATGCAAAAAGTAATGAGCTTATGAATGAAAAGGCATCCGACAAAAGCTTTTGTATAATAACATGAGGATAAAAATCATAGCTATCTCATTTTAAACATATATCAATTTCACAGTTTCTTTTTTGAAACGTTTAATTTCTAAAAACGCGGCAAGAGTTAGTGTCGCACATCAATTTCTTTTTACTTTGAAAGAAGTTAAGAGTTTTTAAGTTTGAAAGAAATTTGTGTAAGATGTCAAATTTATGTTATGAGAGAAACTGGCGTATGTCTTTTTTTTTTTAAATTGCTGTCGGCCCCACTTTATCGACGCCAAGAAAAACTTTTCGATTAAGCGGGGTATTTGATAACGCAGGGATTTTTTTTTTTTTTTTACCTTTTTAAATTGACAACATTTGTCTTAAAACTAAATAATAATAAATTATCAATAGCTTTATATACAGTGGCTCCCAAAAGTATTCGTACACTTACGATTTTCAATTAAATACGCCATTATCCATTTGTTAAAATTAATATTTTGGAATGGGTATTTAATTATAAGGTCTATGATCTAATTTCAACAATACTACGTGAAAATTTTTAATAAAACATTAAAACTTGATTTTTAAGAAATCAATAATCAAAAAGTGCCAGAAACTTTACCTCGCAAAAGTCTTCGTACACTTTGAAAATAATGTCAAAAAGTTAGTAAATAATCTAACTTTTTAATAAGTTATTATTTAGTAGAATATCATGTAGCATCAACAACAGCTTTTAAACGTCTGGGGAATAGATTTCAGTTTTTTGTTTCTTTTTTTGTGCGATTTCTGAGTAAGTGTTCAGCCGCACTTCGAGTCTTACTGTTTCTAGTTCGCTTTTCGTTTCAATGGTGTATTTTCGTAATCTAGCCACCACATACCTCCAAATATGTTCCATTTAATTTAAATCTGGCGATTGTGGAGCTACTTCTAAGCTTAAGGACAATTTTTGAGGCTACAAACGCAAACGTGTGCTTCTTATCGTTATCTGATTTAAAAAAAAGTTTTCGATTATCAAATTTTGGGCTAATAGTTTAAAATTGTTTTTTAAAATATTTAAATGAACAGCATGATTCATTACTTCATCAAAAAATTCCAAACTTCGAAGTCCTGATGTTGATATGCACCCTCACACAAAAACACCTTCACCGTTCTGATTAACTGATCCAACTAAGTTCTTAAGATTAAATTCCTAATTTTTTCTTCCATTTACAATTATACAACAATTTAACCCAAAATGTTGAATTTATTTCCATCCGTAAGTAAGGCGTTGTTCCAAAACGTTTTGAGCTTATTTATCATTGATTTTACGACGGAAGGCGTAAGCTTTCTGTTTTTTGTACGAACAAGAAAATTTCTGCGAGAAGAGGTCCCATTTAATCCAGCTAATCAGAGAACTTAAACGTAAAATGCAGAAAATTAAACGTAAAATGTTTCATTCAATTCTGCGGAAACTTTTGCAGCACCCAAATGTGTATTTTTCATAATTTTTTTTTATTGTAAATCTCCGATCACACTTTGTTAACTTTGCCAGTTGACCTTTTCTTACCTTGTTTTCGATCCGATTGTTGTCTTTAAAGCATTTCATCAAGTACTTCACTATAGAAAGGTATTAACTAATTTAGAGACATTTCAAACCAATTTACGGCTACTGTGAGGGGAAAAAAAAAAAATCAAATTTCGAATCGTGTTTGTTATTTTTTACGCATACTTGCCATTTAAAAATAATAAGCAGAATATTAGGGAATAAATAAACAAAAAACTAAAGTCTAATGACATTACAGTGTATCACAATGCAAAAATAATTTTAAAAAAAACGACATATGATAACTTTAATCAAGAATTTATTCGAAAATATTTCAGTACGAAGACTTTAGTGGCATATTTTTCCCTATGTTTCTTCGTTTTTGACAAATTTCAAAAATAAAATCTGGCAATATTTTGAGAAAAACTACTGGGTTTTATCCAGAATGGCAAGGAATGGTGTGAAAAAAAAAAAAAAAAAAAAAATTGACTTCATATTCGAATTTAGTTTCGCGTTATTTTGGTTTTACTACAAAATTTTAAGGTGTACGAACACTTTTGGGAGTAAATGAAATAACTAATGTTATTGGTAAAACATTTTTTTGAAATAAGCAAAGCAATAGTTTACTTTGTATATATATTATAAAAAAGTAACTTACAACTTGAGTTATGAAATGTTCTTATTTCTGTACATTATTTTCTGAAAAATTACATAATAGTGGATTGCTTACTCAAGGTATTTTGGGAACTCTTTTCTAACCCCTTTTCTTGCCTCCCCATCCTGCTGTGTTTTACGTTTTTTAATATTTATCACTTTTTAGCAGCGTCTGAAATGTGTATATTATTTAACTTAGTTATCGACTGCACTATTTATTGTTTCTTTTGTAATGGCAAAGACAAAAGAAACTAGAATAGAGAAAATATTTGAATGGAAAATAAAAGTTTTTTTCTCGCCTGTTAGTGGCGAAAACTATTGTTTTACATTTTTGCGTCAACAATTGCTCTCAACTTAGGTATTTCTAATTTATTCAAAAAATTTCTCAGCAAAAATATTTGCGAAAGCTGATGAATATTATTCGATTATTCGAGGAAGTTATTCTTTTAAGCGGGTATCTTTAACATTGCGTCTATGGGGAAATATTCGGTTTCAGGAGGTTTTATTCGTATAAGCGGGGTATTCGTTTATCAGTTACCCGATTAAGCGGGACTGACAGTACTGGTTTATCTCTACGGATTGACATGTTGCACAAGACCATGACACATCAACTCCGTAAGCAAAATTATTCCATTCCCTCACCGCTCAACAATCGAGGTTAAAACTCCGTCAATTGAGATAAAGCTCTTTTTACGGTGTGGGGGGGAAGCATCAGAACTACAACAAAAATACTCAAAAGAAACAATAATAACATTCTTTCAAAATGGAAGAAAAAGCAGACATCAGAACATTTCAAGTACTTAACGATGCACCGCAACGAAGCTGATATTGACAATTTTATATTTGCGTTCCACAGCTGTCAGCTATTTGCAAAAAACACTTTTAGCAGTCCGAGCAGTTAGCGATTTGAAAACAAAAGTTCGAAGTGAAAAACAAAGTGAGAGGGAGAAAAAACAATTGCTGTAGCTTAAGGGAATATCGACAACAGGGTATTGACTTAAAAACCAACTCCCAAAAGACTAAAAAGAACTTTAGTCTCTAATTTTACCTTAAAAAGTGCCTGTTCCTCCCCTCCCACATTTCAACTTTACAGACTAGTTAAGCCAGTTCAATGAAATTAAACTGATAAAAGAAGTAAAGTGAAGGGGGATAAAAAAAAAGAGGGGAAAGCTAGAACTAAAATCGAAGTGTACGAACAAAGACTACTGATTGTAATGTCAAGGGAAGGAGGAGGGACAGGAGATACGCTTGAACAAAACACACAAATCAAAAAAGTCAATACGGTGAACTTCAAACACAGGAACTAAAGTATTAAAAAAGTCTAAGGAAGCATAATCGATTCCCCGTCTTAGCAAATTTAACCTGCAGAAGGAATCTATTCTACTATGAATCCGTGTTTTTAACAAAACGTTCTTTCACCTCAAATCATTCCTGACTATCAATTAAACTATCAGACCTTTTTGTCAGGATATTTTCTTGTGAATATTGAACTATTTTTGAAAAAGTGCAGTCTGAAATTCTTTTTTCGTTTATCTGAAAAAAATGATACAAGCGGTAACTATTGAGAAGTTCGTAATTTAATGCGAATAAATAAAAAAAAATAAATGCTCAAAGCTGCAAAAATAATGAAATTGAATTAAATAAAAATATATGAAAATAATAAAGAAAAAAAAACTAAGATTAAGAAGTTTCGTTACATTGATATATTTAGGCCCATCAATTCAACACAAACGGGGGGGGGGGGGTAAAGGATAAAATTTGTGAATAAATATTCCAGTCTATTATTCTAATAATAGTAGCTAAAACACGGATGCCTATGTGAGGGGAGGAAGGGGGGGGGGGGGTCACGAGGCAGACACCATTTAAATTTTGAGAGAAGTTATTTTGAAAGTATTTTCGTCTCTTTTAGTACGGGGTCGCGTCTTATGGAAAGGGGTATGCTCGGTAATACTATGTGTGTGGGAGGGGGGGGGGGCATCGTTTTTAGAGGGATGGGTAGCCCTAGCTTAAGTTTCTGCATTCTAAGAACTGCAATAGAGAACAGTCACCGGCCATCTCGGTGAATTAATATTCTAGTCATGCATTCTAATAACAGCTTAAGCAGGGGTGCTCATGTGAGGGAGGGGGGGGATATGGCCCAAACTGTACCATTGGAAATTTTACAGAAATTATTTATTTATTTTAGGGATGTCACTATTCTTGGGAGAGGAGATGCTAGATAAAAATGTGTGCGGGAGGGGAGGGGGCATAGCTCTTGGAGGGATGTTCAGCACTAGCTTAAGTTTCTACATTCCAATGTGTGCAACAGAGAGCAGCCATTGGCTATCTCGGTGAAAAAATATTTCAGTAGATTATTCTAATAATTATAGCTAAAGCTGCCCATGTAGGGGAAGAATGGATCAGATTATAACATCGAAAATTTTAAGGAAGCAAAGTAAAGATTTTAGTCGTTTTGTTTGGAAGTAAGTTTTTTTTTTTTTTTTTTTGGTGGTGATGGAGGAGCTCGGTAAAATTGCGGGGGGGGGGGGGGCATAGCTCTTGGGAGGGATGTTCAGCACTAGCTTAAGTTTCTACATTCCAATGTGTGCAACAGAGAGCAGCCATTGGCTATCTCGGTGAAAAAATATTTCAGTAGATTATTCTAATAATTATAGCTAAAGCTGCCCATGTAGGGGAAGAATGGATCAGATTATAACATCGAAAATTTTAAGGAAGCAAAGTAAAGATTTTAGTCGTTTTTGTTTGGAAGTAGGTTTTTTTTTTTTTTTGGTGGGGATGGAGGAGCTCGGTAAAATTGCGGGGGGGGGGGGAGGCCATTGCGCTTACGAGGATGGGCAACACTAGTTAAAGTTTCTGCGTTCTAAGACCTGCAGCAATAGATAAGAGCCATGGGCCATCTCAATGAAAAAAAATTCCAGCCATATATTCTAACAATATTGCTTAAGCAAGGGTGCCCATGTGTGTGTGGAGGGGGGGGGGGCATGAAACATCCTTCACTATTAGAAATTTAAATCGTTTTAAAAGGATTTTTTACTTTATTTACTAGGAGGGAACTTTTTTTTGAAGAAGGAGGGGGGGGGGGAGGGGAAGGCAGTGATCTTAGGTGGATGGGCAACCTTAGCCAAAGCTTCTGCACTTTAATATCTGCAACAGGGAATAGCCATCGGCCATCTCGGTGAATCAACATTCCAGCAATTTTTTTAATACATAATAAAAGCTAAAGAAGCAGGGGTTAATGGGAGGGGGGGGGGGCATTGCTCTTACGAGGATGGGCAATCCTAGCTAAATTTTCTGCGTTCTAAGATCTACAACAGAGAAGAGCCATCGGCCGTCTCGATGAATAAATATTCCAGCCACTTATTCTAATAGCTTAAGCAGAGATTCTCATGTGTGTGTGAGGGGGGAAGGGGGATTATGTCGCAGACTGAATTGGAAAGTTTACAGGAATAATTTTAAAAGGATTTTACAGTTTTTTATTAGGAGGTTTCTTTTTTTTGGGGGGGGGGAGGGAGGGGGGGTATCGTACTTTGGGGGATGGGCACCCCTACTCTAAGTTTCTGCATTTTAATATCTACGATCGAGAATAACCATCGGCCCCATCCCGGTGAATAAACATTTCAGCAACTTATTCTAATAATAATAGTTAAAGCAGGAGTGCCCATGTGTGAGGGGATAAGGGCATGGCACAGACTAATGATGTTATTTTAAAAATATTTTTGTCCTTTTATCTGGAAGGCGCGTTTTTTTTTTTGGGGGGGGGGGGTGATGCTTGGTAAAATTGGCAGGTACACTCATTAAGCGCACTGAACTATGAATGATTAAAGATTGTTACGTTATCAAGTATATTACGTTACCTAGTTTGAAACATCTCTTTAAAAATTAGTCTATTCCCAGCAATGAAAATTAAATTAAGCATTTGCTCTAATTAAATCAGAAAAACTTGTATTTTTGTCAACATTTTTGAGAAGTTTGGCTTTCTCAAAGCATACCTACTTTCAGTTTAAAAGCAGTATTGGTAGAATTAAGTATTGTAGCTAACAGCAGTAGCATACATAGACTTCAGTGCGCCTCCCCCCCTCCTCGCGCAGCCGGGGTTGCGAGGGGTTTTATTTCGACCATGGTAAGATGGACCACTTTCTATTCTATAACAGAATGAGGGTTTGTAGATTATTCCAAGAGGCATTTATGGCAGAAACACTGTATCCACCAGTTGCTGTACAACAATGACAAAAAATTGGTGACAAAATTGGCAAAGCCACAGTTATATGATCTTTTATTTTAAAGCGATTGTGCCAGTAGGCAGCTGTTGTATTTGCTGTTCAAGAAGGTAGATCTTAATTCAATCGATTATTTTAGAAAGGGCTTAAGTCCCACTAATGAAACTTTTCAAGTTTCAATAAAAGTGTTTATTTCATTCATAAATGAATTAAATTCAACAAGAAATTTTAAGACTAATCTAGTCATAAGTAGAATCATTATTACACCTTAAATTATGCTTCATTTCGCTGATGTTTTTTTTTTTTTTTTTTTTTTTTTTAATGGACTCATGCAATTTTCGTAACAAATTTCTTGAAATTCTAGTTTAGAGCGATAAAAAAGTAAATCAAGTGAATCAGATTTATTTTAAACTGAGTAATGAAAATTGAAAATACTATTACAAATCCAATTAACAAAGCCTGTATACATAAAATCATCATCTTTAGAAACGGGGGGCGGGGGGGGGGCTACGACCCCAGAAACCAAAAAAAAGAAAAAAACTAAAACAAAAACCAATACTGTTTCATAAAAAGGTATGCTCTAGCTGTCATTTTCCATTGAAAGGTATGTCACCCACGCATTTAGGGGACCAGCAACAAATTAAGGAAAACAAAAATGTTTTTTGATTATCGTTCATTGTAAATAGCTGAGAAAGAGCTGTAAATTTTAGAAATTAGTTACATTACTATGAACAATTATTTTACGTACTTTTGAGAAAATATCAGATATTCATGAAGATATAAGCATTTGTTTCAGAACTCAAATTTTCTATCAAAACTTACCAAACTTTCAGAAAACTTGACAACACAAAAGAGAAGTATAATATTAAAATTTGATATTAAAATTTAGAAAATTTGATGAAATATGAATGTTTAATGCAAGATTAATTTTTCTCTGCGCATGTGCAAAGATAGTATTTATAACTTTCATAATATAAACCATAACTAGATTTTCCAATAAAATTTCAGTTCAATATCTTAAAAATTCAAAAAGTTATCAGCGTTTAATAAGCTGAATTTGAATAGCTCTTGGACAGACTACGAATCGTGAGGGATCGTTCGCAAATAATCTGTTTTTACCATGAATCACACTGTGTGATTGCAAGCAAATATTGCAAACTTACGAACGACCCCTAATGAGTCGTCGCCTATCCAAGATCTATCCAAGTGGCATCACTCTATCTCAAATTACCAGCCCCCTCCCCTCCACCTAAAAGTTTCAACGGTGCAACCTGATGACCCCGCGCCCCTCCTGTCCTTGGTGGGCACGTGATATTTGCAAACATGCGCTAGTACTGAACAGGGATCTGTCCAGCATTTTTTTGTTAAAAATCAATTAATTTTGTGTGATAGGGGGGGGGGGAGAAATTGTAAAACAAACTTTCAAAGTGGATTTTTGTGGTATTTTTTCTTTTTTCTGTTGATAATATCATTCTTGTAGTTTTCAGAGGGGGGGGGGAGGCTCAGTGGCATCACTCTCTGGGAGATGGGAAACCCTTAAGTATATTAATACCTATACACTACCCTACATTATATTAAATTATGCTATAAATATTAATTAGAAATTTTATATGTCGATATTTAAAATAATTGAAACAAAAAAAATAAATAAATAAAATTCAAGCAGTGGTTGAGCACATTTAGCTCTTTGAAACTCTTAAAAATCTCGGAAATTCGTTACAAACTTCTAAATTTCAATAAAAATAAAAAGAGAATTTATTTGCTTACCTCTTTACAAAGCTTACTAAACATAAAAAATTCGAAAAATCCGATTCTCAAAGCGGATGCAAAGATATTGCGAATCTCATAGTGATGGCTCCAAAAGTGTAAAAATGAATCATAAAAGAATTTTTTTTTTTTAATTTTAGAATTGCATTTTAAGAGGCTTATGATAAACATATCATTTTTATCTATCGACACAGTTGCAGCAAAAACTAAAATTAAACCATCTATTCAGCATTTAAATTTTTAACTGGAACAAAAACGGAATTTTGTTTTAAAATCTTGAATGATGGTTTTAATAGACTTTTCATTTATTTGCCTATGTATAAAGTAAAGTTAGCTTGAAAAAAAAGGAGTAAAAAATTCGATTCTCATACCGGATGCAAACATATTGATTGCATTTTTCAAAATGAGGGCATACAAGTATAAAAACGGTAAATAAAAACGTTTATTAAAGTAAAATTATTTTAGAATCACCATTTAACAAGTCTGCATGATGAATATTATTAATATCACTGACGTATTCGCTGAAAATTCGAAGTCGGGGGAGGGGGGGGGGATGAGTAAAGGTTTAACACCAAACGCTAAATGGCCATTCGCTGATAAATGCTTTAAGTCATTAGCGGGAAGAAAACATCCTTACTACGTCTTTTCAGAGAACTTAATAACAATACTGCTAACGATATGATAAAAACAAACAAGCAAAATTTTTCACTGTGTTAGTTATTTATCGCTTACTGGTTTCTGAATTTAAAGATGCATTAAATTAGGGTTACATCAAAACAGGGTTCCAGTTATCAAAACTCTAATTGTCTGAACTGTCCAATTATCCGGACATGATCCCCCCCCCCCTTTTTTTTTGACTGAGCACTCATGATTGAAATTATTTCCAATGGGTGTAAAAGAATAAGAACTGAAAGGGAAATAGGAGAAATTAATGTCAAGACAACATAATTCTAATAGAAAGAATTTTAAAATTTGAATTTTACATATCTTCTTCTGATTATTACTATTGTTGCTGCTGTTAATTCTCCGTTACCCAATTGATCATCAGTAAGCTTTTTCTCATTTTATAAAAAAAAAAAAATAAGTATATCCAAAGTGTATTTTTAATATCTGTAAAAACTTCTCATAAAAAAAGATTCACATCGATGCAATGAAGACACTTTTGACACAGAAGTTTTTATTACTTGCAAATCTGAGAAAGAAAGTATTATCCCAATGTTCAAATATTGAAACACCGTATGAAAGCTGGGACTTTTAATGTTACTGTTTATTAGAATCAACTTAAAAATCTTTACTGAAACTTTAAAGGCCTTGATTCTGTGTTTTTTCCCATTTTATCACTATACTAAATGATATACATAAGTTTTAGTTACTATGCTCACTGGTTACTAGTTTTTATAAAAGACATTCTTCTTTCCCCACAAACCTTTTAGACGTACACAAATCCTTCGAAGAAGGAATATTTATTGTAAAAAACAAAGTAAACGTTCTTTCTGTAATTGGATTGGACCATGCTTACAAGCAAAACAATGAGGTGGTGAAAGGGGACGATCATGCTACTGGTCTGTCAGAGATGTCTGGCTGGTCTTGAAATTACCGATTTAATTACACAATTTAAAAAGTTACCTCATCTCATTTACAGCCGTAGGTGGGGGTTTGGTCTTTGGGGGACCAGGCCTGTCCCTATACCAGTCCCAAGCCCGGGTAAATGGGGAGGGTTTTGCGATGGTGTAGCATCCACGCATGTAAAACTACCACTCTTTACTTACGCTTGAGCAGATCTGTATCTGCCCAGTGGCTATCGAGGTGGAACAGTGAGTAGGCAATGGGCGCCAACGGAGTCAGGTCTGTACCTGGGTCCACGGTGTCTAGAGTGGTAAGTGGTTGGATTTCGTTCCTGTAAGGGTTTAGGGGGCCCCGGCCGAAAGGTCAGTACTTTGGAAGCCCCACGATGGCATAGCAGAGCGGGGTTCCCTTTTGTGTACCTCATCTCGTTCAAAGAAACACTGTTTATTCGCAATGAAGAAATGGAAAGTTTCCAAAGCACGTTTTCATAAAAGGTCTTGAAGAGTCAGGCCTTGAAGAGAAATAGTCGATCATGGAAATTCAATTTTAGAAACATTGAAATTGTTTCTCAATGGAGACGAATATAGCAGTAGACGAAGAATATGGGGTGAAATTGATGAATATTGGACAAGTTGGGAAAATAAAAGTGCAATAAATTTATAGAGAAAAGAGTTGTGACTCAAAAGTCACTTTATATTCATGGGTAGAAAAAAAAGCCTTAGTCTTTCATTGTTCCAGAAAAAACCAGTAAGTCTGCTTTCTTACTGAAAAGTTTAAAATCAGAAGCAGATTCGTTTTCAAAGCTTTTCATTATTTGAAATACTGTGAATTTAAACCTAGATAAATTTCCCCTTTATGAAAATGAATCCCACCCTCCATTGATTTCAATAAATGGAGCTCTTTGAACGGGGAAATAAGTCTAGTCATTAACAACCCTGCTCAATGAGTTAAATTAACAGTATTCCTATTGATGAAGACACTCTGAGAGGAGATGAAAACGAGTTGAGAAGGGATGGTGAAGATGAAAATGATTGAATGCTAAATTTTTTAAAATAAGTGCAATGAAGATACATTGTGATTGTCTTTGATGGTTCTTTCCTCGTTCACATAAAACAACCTAGGACCGAAAATTTTTGGTGGAGTATCAGAACTCTTTTAAGAATACATATGCCAAGACATATAAGAGAAATAGGAGAAATAAATCATTTTAGAGAAAATGGTTTGCTTCCTAAGAACTGGATCAGTTTCCTCTGGAATGCAGATAAGAAGACTGAATTGTTTTCCATGATTGCACTAGCTATATCATCTTCTTTTGCTCTTGATGTGACGGTGATTTTCATTGAAGAAAACATCTCTAGTGCTTAGTGTGAGGAAGCTGATTGCGGGATCTTCGCACATGTTTTAGATGCTGCAGAAAGAGGACTTAGGAGCATATGCGAAAGATCTGTTGACAATGCGCTGTCATTTTAGGCATGTCATACTTCCGTGAGCTGTACTTAGGGACTTAGGCAACTTATTTATTGCTTATCAAGGTGGACATCAGTATGGCAGCATGTCAAAAAATGTAGCCTTAGCTTCAATTCATGATTAGGGTTTTTCAGTAATTGATGAGAAGCACGTTCTTGTTTGTTTGAGTTTGCTCGAAGTTTTAAGTGCTTAAAGCGAATTTTAAGTCATGCAAGAGTAAAAAAACTGCTCTTAAATAACTTTGTGAGTGCTTCAGAAATGGATTTATCTGCACACTGATATGCAAATGCTGCAGTGGAAATTGCCTACCCATCTGCGTAAATTACTTGTAAATCCAAACATTTTAAGTTACCTTCTATATATACATTGTATGCATCATTTCTCAGATTTGTAACTCATGTAACTCAATTTAGCTGTGTTTCTATAAAAATGAGTTATATTGCAATAAATAACAGTTTTACTAACTTTATTAACATAGCACTAAACTTTTTATTGCAATAATTATTTCTTTCTCTCACATTGGTTAAAACATAGAGCAAACTTCTCAAACCGTCTGAGAAAAACTTGAAATTTGTTTTAAAGCTTTTAATTATAAATTTTGGATTTCTTTGAAAACTATCCGTCTCTCCTCTCTTTAATTTTGCAAGTGCAAATATGACTTATAAAACTGCAGAATGTGAATGAAACTTCCAAAAAAAAAAGCGAACTTTATTTTAAAATTTCAAGAAAGTAATTTCATTTTGAAAAGTGAAGTTTTCTTTCTTTTTTTATTTTGCTGATAACGGAAATTGATTTTGTTTTAGGTAATCAAGGTGTTGTATTCATTCTTAAATAACAATTCAAGTATTTGTTTCAAGTTTTGAAAAATTGCTAGCTTTGCTTACGATTTTTAGTTTCTAGATTTATTCTCGGTTTGTAATGAATTTTTATCAGTAAATTTTAAAACATATGTTCGGATTACTGGGTTATACTGTAAATGAAATGATTTTCTTTAATATATTGCTTAAAAATACACAAAAAACATTTCTCAAATGACCCCCTGAGAAATGTTAACGATTTGATTAGTTAAAGTTATGTTTAAAAAAATCAAAGTTTTTAAAATTTTTATTAAAATTAGAAGGTTCAGAGACATTTTGATGGATTTCTACGCTTTAGTATGCATAATAGAACTCCCAACAGAAGTTACAGTGGGTATTTTCTTAAAAATAAAAAAGAAACATAGTGTTGGATTTTGGACCAAAAATGGCCGCCACAGGGTTTTTTTTTGGGGGGGGGAGGGGATTTTGAAATGTTTCCCCTTCCAAAAATGTTTGTAAGCGCATTGTCTACATGTATACCAAATTTCATGCTTTTATCACAAAATGCAGTTTCGGCTATATTTTCTACTATACTCCCCCCCCTACCAAATTTTATTTCATGAATTTCAATTTTGGAAAATACCGACGCAGTTCACGGACTTTTCTGCCCACTAATATTACCAAAGATCCTCCAAAAATTGCGCTTTAAAAACTAACTTCGAAAATTTTCCTGGAGAGCGTTGCGTTTTTAAAAGTTTCAATTTAGAAAAATGGAGGGGGGAAGCATCCCTGAACCTTTTCCCCCTAACACTGCCAAAGATAATCTAAAATTCATTTTTAAAGACTAAAATTTCAAAAAATCCTCGGGGGAGAAACCCCAAGTCCCGAGTAAAATATTGCGCTTAGGATTAGGTTCATATTTCTAATTCTCAGTTTTAGTTTTGACTCACTGACTCCATTGTAAAAATGCCCCTTTGAAAAAATTCAGATGCCACCAATATCCTCTACACTCACCTAATTTTGTCTCCTCCCCACTCTGTACCCCTTCTCTGGTGGTTATCTAAACCCCGAAGCTCCCTGGTATAGTGGTGCCCCCATTACTGAAGCTCTGCGCACGCCTCTGACCATCTGTGCAGACAGGTTGCTGCTTTAAATCCTCCTTCAAGGTGGTTACATGAGATGGAACAAGGCTTATTCTGTGTCTGGTCTTCACTTCCTATTCCGGTGTCTGACAACTTAATAAACAGCATGGAAAATCAATGCCACCAATGGATTCAAGTTAGTGGGGACACATTCCTTATTAGAACCTATTTTTGTATTGTTTCTATGATTTTACTACATAACACTATGATGTTCTGTTTTCATCAAGAATGGACTTTTCTGCAAAGATTGCTTTTATTTTGTCATAAATCGTTTTTGCAATACACCTATGCAAACCTCTATGACGCATTCAATAAAAAACTATTTAATGCACATATCCTCCAAATTTTTTGTTTCTACATTCATTCATTTGCAAATTAGATGAGAAAAACTGGTTGTACTTTAACTTTTTAAGGCCAGTGTAGCTCAACTTATAGAAAATACTCTGTACTTCTGTGCTTGGGACTAAGTGTTATTCCAAGGTCTGATGAATATAGAATGTATAGAGTTTAAGGCTGCTCTTCAGTGAGGGAAAACATTGAAGTTCGGGTGTAAATGACTTTCTTCCTTGAACGACGGGAGTGAACCTGAATCAAATGATTGACACTTCAATGGCCAATGGAGTGAACGGTAATCCATGTAAGGCAGGAACACGTGACCTGTCACAGCTGTCATTGTTCTGGAGGGAAAGGAACCCCTAAATGACCCCCGTCGTGAAGAACAATCAAGGAAATTAGCTGGCGGCTAAAACCCCACTTGAACAGTACCGACGCGAGGGTTGAACAGAACAGAAAGTAAAGTCAGTACCAAAGGGTCTGCGGTAATTTTTGAAACAAAGTTTTTTTTTTTTTTTTTTTGGATATGCGTTCCTAGATTTTATATTCATGAAAAATTGATGAATGAAAAGAAAATTTATCACAAATTGAACAGGAAAAACGATTGTCTTATTTTTTTTTTTTTTTAAACGATGTTCTCAATTACAACGTCCAAATCTTATTTCGTTCATAAAGCTAATTCGTTTCTTGTCTGAAGTTTAATTAAAGAATGCAATTTTTTGCGTTAGGATATGATTATATAAAAAAAGGGGAAAACATAAGAGGTATACGCTTAGTGTAAAATTGTGGTGTAGTCCCGGAAAAAAAGGGTGAGGGGTGAGGAGGGATGATTACATATCGGTTATCGGATATTTACAGTCAAGAGGTGGAACGATGCTGATTTTGTTTTTAATTATTGGGAGGATGGCAGAAATGGCGTAATCAGAAAACAATTTCTGATTAGGATATGGTTACATTTCAAAGAGGGGGGGGGGGGGTAGATCCCGCTATTTTTAATATTTGGTCGAAAAAGGAATACTTCTGCAATTCGATGGAGGATGTGCAACGCTGAACTGACATTTTTGTTAATTAATCAATTAATGTTTTAGATATTTATTTATATTTTTCCGGTGATTCATCATGCGCAGGGCTGCATTTGTTTACTATCAGTAAACAAATCATCCAGTAAAAACATAGATAATCAGCATGGTGACTAGATCAGCATACACAAGACTAAATGATTAATATACTTCTTAAAATTGAAATTCTTTTTCAAAAATAATAATAATAATAATATTTTACGCATCAGACGAAAAGTGCAACAGGCTATAATAATAAGTAGTTGGTAAGTCTTTTATTGAAGTGTATTTTCGAAGCATGCAGTTATATAATGTTTGAGAACATTTGAAAATACATTTCGTGGGTGGAATTACACGAGCAACAGGGAATTACTTGCAATAATGTATTTAAATTAAAAATACAAGCTGCAGTTTACTTGCAGCACACTTGGAACAATGTACTTCGACTTATTCAAATGCAAAATGTTAGGAGGAATAGAATAACTTTTTAAAACCTTTTTTGATTTTTTTTCTTCTCAGATCTTTTTTTTTTCTAATGGTTTTCAATTTTTGGTTACATTAGTTATGCATTGCTTTCTGCGATTCAAAATAGTAACAATAACAATAATCAGAAATGCTTTCCTTTCTACGGATACTATGGTGAGAAAAGCAACGGCTAAAAGCATAATTTTCAGAAAATTCATTCATGCTCGCATTTCGAAATTAAATGAAACCTCTTTATTACCACATAATGTTGACAGCTTCGTGCAAACGAAATCCTAAACTTGATAGCTGCACTCAATCAAACTTTCATTGATGCAAATTATTGCAATCAATCAAACAATCGTAACAATTACGTGGAATATTCCCTACTTACGTCAATTGTTTGCTCGTAAGAACGTGAACAATGTCTTACATATGTAATTTATATTCAGAAAAAAATATCAGAATTGAAAATATAATCTGACATTTGCAAATCACACACATTAGTATGCTATCCTTTAAATTTTAAAAATATTTCAATTTAATTTTTCTCTTTTTGTATAAAAGTATTCATGAAGCACCGTCCTCCCAATAATTAAAAACAAAATCAGCATTGTTCCACCTCTTGACTGTAAATATCCGATAACCGATATGTAATCATCCCTCCTCACCCCTCACCCTTTTTTTCCGGGACTACACCAGTTTTACACTAAGCGTATACCTCTTATGTTTTCCCTTTTTTTTATATAATCATATCCTAACGCAAAAAATTGCATTCTTTAATTAAACTTCAGACAAGAAACGAATTAGCTTTACGAACGAAATAAGATTCGGACGTTGTAATTGAGAATATCGTTTAAAAAAAAAATTGTTGAGTGTACTAACATTTATTACTCTAATTTTTCTTTTTTTGATCTCTTCTCGACTTCCTGGGGAAATTTTAAACTGTTAGCAAAATTAGGGTAACTCAAACAACTCTAGAACGTGGAAGAGAAATCTGTCAGGCCCAATAAAAACTTTTTGAATGATGTAAAAGACAGAAACACATGTATCTATCTCTATTGATAAAGACGTTCTAAGTAACCCCGAAACAAGTGTAATTTAATTTGCACGTTTGTACATTAAAATAGTGTAATTTCTATGTCAATAAATGTTAACATTTAAAATCAACAAAAGTTGACAGATGTGCGCAAAGTTGCGTGAGACTAATACCAATCATTCGCCCTCGACTACTTTATTATTGCTTGACCAAGACCAAATATATTCTTTTTTTAAGCGACCACAGTTGGTTATTGTTTTCACTTGTCCGTAGTTGATGTTCTTTCGACTTTATTTTTCTATGCTTTTAATGCAAACTCGTCTGTTCCACGTGTCTTCGCGAGCATGTCTCTCCTCCTGGGCGGTGAAGTTCATGTCCCCCGCCATCGACTTTACTTATTCCCGACCCTCTCGATTTTACACAATACTTTTCCGACAAAAACAGCATTCAGTCAACAACGTCCAGCATCCAGCCCCTGGAATTCATTTGAATGTAGACGTCTTGTATTCAAATCATGACTTTTACAAATATAATTTGGATAGGAACCATTTGTAGAAATAAGAAACCAGGGTTGGCCGGATTGGACCCAATTGGGTCGGACCCAATGGGTTTTTTTGAAAAATCCCATTTAAAAAAACCCATTATTTAGCCCACTTTTGGGTTTTTTAAATTTTCTGAGAAGTTTTTAAAAAAACTAATTTAAATACTTTCATAATTTAAACATCTTTCATTTCTTCTTCACCACAGACATTGGACATAAAAAATGAATTTTTTGAAATAGTATTTCTCAACTCTTAACAGCATTAAAAAAATGTTTCAAAGATTTGAAATAAATATATTTAACTTTTTTCTTTAACTGATAAATAAACGGACTCAAATTATCTTGACTAAGTCCTGTCACGTCTGATTTTCCCAATACTTGCAGATTGTACAGAGGATACTACTCTAGCTAAAAGGCTTTCATGTGAATTATTTCCTGCAAACAAACACGTCGCAAATCTCGAATAAACACAAGGTATATTTTTTAGAAATTAACAGGTTTTTCAAACGGTCGGGCAGAAAACAGAACAGGATGTACAGTATTTTCATTATCTTATGAAAAAGTTTAATATTTCTTAGTTTGTACACAGAAATAGAAAAACTGGCAACATAAAATTGAAAGAAATATCTTGATTAAGCTGGAATTCAGTAAAAAGGGAGTAAAAACTACTTGAGGTTCTACAGTAGTTTTGCATTAACAAAATGAAATACAGGAAAGTAAAATGCAAAAAAGTAAGTAGCAATTAAAAACGAACAATAGATTTTCTCACTCGAGAAGTAACTTTGCCTTAACTGTTGGTAATCATGAAAACTAAAAAATCTGAAACTTCAAAATTCTTGGGTTTTGCCGTCTTTTATACTTTTCTTCAGAAAACGCTGAATTTTAACTAGTTTTCCAGCTTTTTTACCACAAGACAATTTTTGCGCTTTATCCATATACTTACGCTACAATATGCTACAAGTACCCCACATTTTCATTAAAAAAAGACAAAAAAACCCACATTTCTTTTAAAAAACCCAGCTTTAGTTGGGTTTTTTTGGGTTTTATTTAAAAAAACCCAAAAAACTCTGGGTCCATGGGCTTTTTTAAAAAAACCCGGGTTTTTGCCAACCCTGTAAGAAACCCAACGAGTAGGGTCCTATCACAATTCGTGATTGTGAAAAACATAATTTAAATTCAAGACGTCAAAATTCAAATGAAAGCTATGGGCTGGATGCTAAATGTTTCTTTCTTTTCTGTTTGGTATTAATTTTTTTTTTTTTTTAATTCCCCCCCCCCCCCATTTATGAATAATATTAAGTAATGATAATGTTTCAATGAAGCTTTAACACCATTTTCAATCGGGTGTTCCAAAATATCTTCAATTTTTAAATGTGTAAATTGTAAATAAAATATGCACTTTAAAAAGCATGAGCTTTGTGCAAGAAATAGATAAAAGTCAAAAACAACGTCTTAAAAGCACAAGTAAAAGATGTAAATTATAAGTGTAGAAAATGCATTGCTTGATTTAAAACTTGTGGCTATGTATTTGTTTTTTTTATCCAGGATATTAAAAAACTTTGACCTTTGACACTTCGAATTAAAATTCAACTAGAAATTTGGTTTTTCATACTAATATTCAAGCCGTATATATTGTATTTATGGTTCAGTTCCCTTCTTGTTGTTTACCGTTTTATAGCGAAATTGAGGCTATAAACGAAATTGTTATTCGGTTCCTTAGACTTCACTATGAACAGGCGCGACTGCACAGTGCATACACACAAATATATATTGATAAAGACCGGCTGAAATTGAAAAACCTTAGGTTTCAGGGAAATGTTTTAGACGGCAGACAAATTATTTGTCTGAGCTTATGAAAATTTCAGTGTAACACGACTGCCGAAAGATTCTTAGAACGTTGTGTATTCATCCAGTTAAAAACAAAATGGTCAGTGTTCTCCCTCTTCCCCCATCAGTTCTCTAATTATCTGTAAATTTAAACCAGTGGTTCCCAATCTTTTGTACGTTGCGACCCTTTTTTGACTAAGTAAGGACCTGTGATCCCGTAGCCTACATGTCAGTAAAGTATCGCTAGGTGTGGACCTAACCTGGCAACATTGTGAAAACTACGTTAGATCCTACATTACAAAACTGCTATGTTCGATTCGATCCACCCCCAACTATACTGTAGTAGGAATAATGTTTCGACCGAATAAGAAACGCTACATGGCCCTCTTTTGGGGTCACGACCCTGGGAACCCACCCCTGCTTTAAAACAATTTTTTTATACTCATTCATGCTTTAAAGAAATGCAGGTACGTATCATTTTTCTCCTTAGAATGTTTTCAAAAGAAAAATTCAGTGAAATCCTGTTACAATGTATATCAGTATAACGAAATACCCATTTCAACCAAATAAGTTTTCAGTCCCGATTTTGAAGTTCATTGTTATTGGAATTCACTGTATTATGAATTACATGATCAATGTGTACATACCTTGTAAAGAATTTTTTACGATTTTGGCTCGAGAAATTATTTTCAAAAACGTTTGTTCAGCTGTGGAAAGCATTTTATGCGTTTACATTTGCAGTAACCTAGTATAATCAATGGCGCACACAAGGGGAGGGTCCAGGGGGTCCGGACCCCTCCCATCGCCCTTGAGTTTTTTTGTTTGATTAGAATCCTTCGTATGCAGTACGTAAAATACCAAGCAAACGTATCAATAATTTCAGATTTAGTATAAATGAAAAAATAAAATTTATTTTCTTTCTTTCTTCCGCTGCAGCCTCGCACTGTATGTGAACATAAATTGTTTTAGAATGATGATTTTGCTTCGCTGTTTTTACTTTTAATTATGAGAAAAGTAAATACATTCATTTTTGTGCTTGCTGGTATTTTAATTAAGTATTTGTTATTAAAAAAATAATTTTAATGCTAAGTAATAATTCAATATTTTGTAAAATGTTTTTAGTTCCCGAAAATGGATAAAATCAAAAGAACATGTTTGGATGCGTGTTGGAGTTAAATATGAGAATGGTGGACCTTCGATCCTGGATCCCCTCTTTGAAAAATTCATGTGTGCGCCACTGGTTACCCTACATAACATCTTGTGTTTTCTAGTATTTCAATAATAGCATATTATTATTAATGTTTTAAAATTATTACTAGGGGGCTATCGCCCCCTGCTCGCTATCGCTCGCCAACCCCCGGAACTGCTTACGCAGTTCCCTGTGGATCGCTTCGCGATCCATGCTCGCTTCGCTCGCTCGCTGTATGCCAATACATTAGCCTAGCTAAAATTTTCCGTAAAAATTAAAGTTGGTAATTGCATTTAGGTCACCATCCATTTAACCAATATGAAAATTACGTTCATAATGTTAATTTGTCTGCTTTAGCCAGATTTTCGACAGTTTAACTTTGCTGTATGTAAGATGACTGCCTTGGCAATGTGCACAACTTTACCATTATAGATACAAAAGTGTCTGTCATTGCTTTGGAGAGATTGCACTTCTACCTGTTGGTCCGCGGAAGGTATTTTATTTCCCTTCTACCACCCATTGGAAAACCAATGAAGGCATTCCCCTATCCGCCACCTGGGGACGCGCCCTCTAGGGGTTACAGGCTCCCCCGAGGGATGTATTTACATTATTTATACTCTTATATATTTACATATTTACACTTTTATATATTCTAATCTGAGAAAACTTCCTCATATACACAATTAAAAATGTCCCGTTTGGGAGCCACAACTGACACTGCTTCAAAAGATCTTGTTCTTGATAATGCCACATAGAGCTGGCCATGACTAAAAACAGGCTCAGAGAGCACCAAACATATTTTCTCAAACGTTTGTCCTTCTTGTTGTTATTCTGAATCCTTGCCACGTCACGAACAAAAAATGGTTTAACTAAAAACGCGAAAACTCGCCAAGGCTACTTTGCTTGCACAATACTAAAACTACTATAACCCTAAACAAATTTGGCAAAACCTTTCAGCTGAGAATAAAAGGAATAAAGTAAATTCTCTCTCGGTTATTCATTTTGAACTGAACTGTCGTACTGAAGCAGAGAATAGACGACGCTCAAAGCGCCTACGCGTTCAAAACAACATTGCCGATGAACATGATTGTGGAGCAATGTGTGAAGAATGCGAATTTTGTGGTGCTCTTTATTGGCAGAAAGAGCGTAATACTGCAAATAAATATACTAAATGTTGCCATGACGGAAAGGTGCGGTTACCGGCATTGTGTGACGCACCTGATCTGTTGAAGGAACTGCTGACTGAAAATTCCCCAGCCGCTAAAAATTATCGGCAGCGAATCAGAGAATACAACTCTGGAAATGGCTCGTCTTAAATTGGATTCAAGAACGGTTTCCTGCCTTCTTTGAGCTTTTCTTTGCTGATTAAGGTTGAAATGGGCCACAGCCCGACTCAAACTCATCTCAAAAAAAAAAAAAGTTCGTTGAGTATTCTGTGATTCAAGATTTCAAAACAACGTAGAAGTTTGTTTACATGATTTATCGGCGAAGTGTTGCCAACAGAGGTTTAGAAATTCACCCCTTCATTTGCCGGCACGTAAGAGAATTATATATATATAGATGTTGTTATAAATAATTAAAATAGAAAATTATTGATAATTTATTTCATTATTAATGCCAATTATTGAATCAAAATTTTGCTTATTTTTGTTTTTTGTACCCGACAATTGACAAAATTAAATGAATATGTTTGGCGGCGTATTGGAGTATGGTTTGGTTCGAGAACGGGACTTTAAACCTGGACCCTCCCCTTGAAAAATTCCTGTGTGCACCACTGAGTATAATATAGACAAAAATAGATTCCAAATATCTAGTAAGTATCTGGTTTTGCACCCCAGTGTTTTTTTTAAAAGAAATGGTCGCATGATTTCAAACAAAGTCTCAAAAGAGTGCTGGAAATATTTTGCCAGATTTTTTATGGAGCAAAATGTCAAACAGTACCTACCACCTTTTTCAACGAAATTAATTTTTTCTCGAATTTTAAACAATCAAAGAATGTATATTTCAAAAAAGCAAAAAGTACACGACACAGATAGAGGCTTGAAAAATACTCGGAAAAAAATTTACATGAAAACTTCAAAGGAATTTGTAATACCTTCATCCAACTTTCTTCGCAGGTTAACATTGAATCCGTAGGCTTTCAGACTCTCAGTGAAAAGCTTCCTTAAATTTGCTTATAAAGTAGCATTAATATACAAATTTATCTTTCTTTGGATGCACCAGTTCCATTGTTTATGCCTTCTTGATGTAGTGAAAAGTAATGGGGGTAGTGCATCCCCAGAAATAAAAATATTCATTAATGCTGTATTATAAGCATACTTAAGATCATTTTAATCTTAATTATATCCGTGAATTAATTTGAATAACACGGAAAGGTTCTTCACTGAAGGTCTGCGATGCAACTTTACGCAAAATGCGATACTTCCTTTTTTTTTAAATTTACAACGTGAAATTTTTTTTTTTCGGATATAGGGTTTATAGGTGTGAGTCCTATACTCTGGCTTCATGCCAAAAAATAAGAGAAAAAATTTTAAAACAAACCCCTAGAAAAATGATGGGTTTTGATGATTTTAAATAGATAATAAGTGGTAATACCCCCCATGAGTTAACCAATTTCCTCCATATGTTCTTGCGTACAAACTCAGCACCTCTCTAGCCCCTCAGAAAAGTATTAATGTATAATATAACGATCCCTTCCCCTCCAAATAAAAATAATGGCTATGAAACTGTCAAAAACTGAAAAAAATTGCGGGCGACATTTCCAAAAAAGCGGGACGTGTGAATGGATAAAGGTGGTCATTTGGATTCAGGAGGTCATTTAGCACAAGAATTCACAAGAATTATCTCCCCCCCCCCCCCAGAAGCACTCTTTAAAAACTATATCATTTCTAAACACAAATCAAATCGTGAAGATGTTTCCAAGCATGTGGATTCACTTTCAAAAGCACTCATTCATTCCTTCATTGAAAAATGCCTCCGGAAAAAAGGGGAGTAGTAAATGGAAACGGTCGTTTGTGCTAATGATTGTAAATCTTATACACCTCACCCGGTTTTTCCCCTCAAGAAAGGAGGGATCGGTGGAAGGCGTGGCTTAGTAGAGAAATTGAGCTTTTTCGAAAATATTTCAGATGGTTGGAACTCCGATATTTTTTTAGAAATGGTCGCATTATTTCAAACTTAGTCTCAAAAGAGAGCTGGAAATATTTTGCGTTTTGGGGCGTTCTTAAAATTTCGATAGTACGATTTGCAGCTTTTTTACAGAGCGAAAGGTCCAACAGTACCTCGTTTTCGAAGAAATTCATTTTTTCTCGAATTTTAAAAAATCGAAGAATGGACGTATTAAAAAAGTAAAAACTAAAATACACAGACATAGGCTTGAAAAATGCTCAGAAAAAAAATTGACCTGAAAACTTCAAAGGAATTTTGTAAATGAACATTCAACTTTCCCGTAGGTTAGCATTGGATCCGAAGCTTTCAGACTCTCAGTGAAGAGCACCCTTAAAGTCAGAAAGTTTGACAAACAGGTAGTCGTAATCTGCAATCTTAAAGGTAGAACGTTACTTATAATGCTACGGTAGCTAGAGCTTGTCCTCAGAATTTTCAGAAAGACCAAAAATTACTGAAAACTGCTTAAAAGTTTTTCACTGCAAAGGATCATTCATTCTTTTAATCCATTCAATTAACTCGTTCATTTGAACGACTTCTTTCATTTTAAAAACTTTCAGGTGATCTGTCTGCTCCACATACTCACGTACATTTGAAATATTTCATTAGATCAGTAGAAGGAAAAATAACTAAAATTGTCTAAATGTAAGAACACATACCAATAAACAAAACTTTATTCAGGTTTAGTTGTATAAAGCAATTATAGTACATTTTGCATGATCAGGGTTCATACTCAATTTGGATAAAAAATTTCCATGACTTTTCCAAGATTTTTTCATGACTTCATAAAAATATTTTCATAACCTTGTTACACGAAGAGAATAGTACTATTAAATGCCAAACTTGCCAATTTTCGGAAATGGGCTTTCGAACAACTTTTATGTGAGTGCCACTACCTTATTGGAGGGCACTTGTGACTGAAAAAATTTCAGTGCACTGCAGAAACTAATAAATTATTCTTATTTGTCTTCATCATATCAATTCAACCAAGTAAAGTAAAAATGCAATACACCGATGTTTAAATGTCTAACAAATATTTAATAAATAGGGCAGAACAGTATTGAATGGGACAAAAATTGAATGGGTCATGACTAAGTTACCAATAATAAATTTACTTCACAAAAACATTGCCCTTTGGTGTCAATAGTGCATCTACTCACTCCAATGTAACTGAACAGTATACTATATTCGTTCATTAAAGTAAAGTCACGTTTTTCAGTTTTTTCATTTTTCTAAATTATATATTTCAGCTGGCCACAAGGGGATCAGTTTTACGAGCTGTAATGTTGGGCACCAGTTTTAGATCAGTCTTTCTATGTTCTATTGCCTGACTAAAATCTTCACTTTCTAAAGCCTTCAACATATTAAGATAAACTCTGGTAAATTTAAATATGATTCTTTTTACAAGTAGTTTAAATGAACTCGGGTGCAATTCAATTACACTTTTTGAGGAGGCGTGGCAAAATCAAGAAAGTGCAAGTCCACTACTACAGAATATAAAATATAAAAAGTGCAGAAAATAATGGTGAATTCAAAATTAGTGATGTCCTAGTAGTAAAATCACATTACAAAAAAAGGCGAGAGGCTGTTCCAGAAGCGGATGAAATTGGATTCCAAAACTCGGACTTGTTTCTGAGATTGTTCAAGTTATATGCAATATTACTAAACCACTCAATATTTCTAGTGCTCTTTTAAATATTGTTACTTTCTTACTACTCAAGACATTTTTTCATGACTTTAAATAAATTTCCATGACTTTAAATGAAAATATTAATTTTCCATGCCTTTTCCAGGTCTGAAATTTGTTCATTTTTTTCCATGACTTTCCAGGATTTCCATGACCCCTGCCAACCCTGTAAGATATTTCTCAGTTGCTGAATGGTAACATATGTTTTTTATTCCAAAAATCGTAGGTTCCATTTCCGCATGTCACAAAATTAAGTTATTAAATTTTACTACATAAGAAAAAACTGATGTATATTTTTCGAAATTGAATTTACGTCAAATAGTGCATTAATTCTATCTGCACTATTCTTGAAGAAATATCGTATCTCCAACAGTACTATGTACGTTAACTACACAAACTTAACAAAAATATTATCATGAAATGTCTGCTCTTTAAATAAAAATTGGCGTTAAGTAGGTGAAACTGAGCTTTTGCGACCACAAAACAAACATCTGCCAATCATGACACCTCCCGAAAGAAGTACTGCATTCCTTCAAATATTTTTTTCCAGCTACAGCACTGTATACATACATATAGTATTACCAATCGACAGTGTTTAACGAAAAAAGTAACAACAAATATATTGTTAACTCAGCCAGATAACTTAATTAAAAAAAAAGACTCACCTAAATATTAGGGAGCTTGAAATTATTCCTCAGTACCAATGAGAACAGAAAAAAGCAGGACTTTTTTGAATGGAGTGAAAAATTAGCCAGTAATTATTCTTATTAAGAATTTTTTCGATACTGAATGTAAATTAAGGGACTTGGAAGTTGTGGTGTCTGCTTTCGAGGATATCGGAGTTTCCCGATCTCTGATAGAACTGCGTTCGAGACTAGAACGGGGACTCTGGGTGAACGAGACTAGAGGAGTGCGGCAGAGCGTGGATGGATTTGTAAATAGAATGTGTGTTTTTGCCTAGTGTACATAGTAAGAATAAATAGTGATGTATCCATAATGATATTGTTTGTTGAGCTCCCTAACATGAACCCACAACCAAAGCATATACACTACAGAAGTCACTACGCAAGTTTAAAATAAAGCTAAATATATATAGATGGTAGTTGATAGAAGGAATGTATTAGAAGTCAAAAGGATTTTGCAAGAAAAATGATAGAAGATATTTTTAGAAATAATTTTGGTGGCAGAAAGCGTGAGAATGATTTTAGCAGGTGTGTGGGACAGAAAGTGAAAAGTCCAAATATTGTTTTAGTGGCCAAAACAAGTTACACAAAACATTACTAATGGATACATTGGAAAATTGCAAATGAACTGCATCGGTTAAAGAAAGAAAAATGACGAATAAAGCATAAAGTAAAAAGGTTTGAAATTAATATACAGGGTGATTCTGAACTCTTGGGCAAATTTTTAAGGGGTGATAGTACATACCACCACAAAAAATATAATGGCAAAAATAAGGGTCCCACACGTCTTCCGAAGGAAATAGGCGCTATTAAAGTTTAGGGTCCAAAATTTGAAATGATCATAAAAAATGGAAAAATTGGTCAATTTGTTTGAGGTTTTAGCTAAAAAAATTTTTTTTATCAGTATTTTCTTGAAAATTAATTTTGACGAAATAGTTTTAAAAATGCCGATAGAGGGCGCTTTAGACTTTGGAGCAATGAACAACTATTTTTTACTTCTTTCCTTGGAAGATTTTCAAATGTAAGAACTAAGATTTTTGCTTCCAAAGTCATATCATCACCTCAGAGCAACAGTAAGATATCTTAGTGTTTTTTCTGGGATTAGATAGCACTTCAGTAGATAGCGGTCATTGTTGACCATTTTTTAATTTCTTCATTCCTTTGAAATGAGTCTTACCAGTAAAACAGTTAAGTCACCGGATCAAGTTCAGCCTTGTCACAATAAAGCCTTTCCCTGCATGTTAAACTCTACCAAATCATATTATGCCGTGGCGCCAGTTTCATTGTTGAAACATGGGGGTTACTCGATCATCGGCTATTATTTATATGAGGATATGAAATACTATTGAATGTTATACACTGGTGGACAATTGCTAAGCAAGGATGGCAATACCAGTGTTAGCAAAAACAAAATGGAAGACAAGGAAATATGGAAATTAGCATAAGTTCGGGACACAGAAAGATGTGGTGTGAGTATGCAAATTTTAGACTCACGACGTTGCTGGTCACGTGATAGCGCTGATAAGCGATATAAAGGATTGGGCCCATGATGACCATTGTTGTTCAGAAGCAAAGTTTGACAGGAAAGAATCAATTGACGAACATTTATTTTTCGGTATGTCTTAACGACATCCCTTAGATCATTTTATGGGTGGCCGTGTGGTCGGCAACATCGAAGAAGGGCAGAAAAACCTAGATGTTGCTATGGGGTTCGACGTCAGCCACAGGGTTGTTTCTACAGTTTGGGAATCATTTCAAACAAATGGAATGTGTAGCAAATGTCACAAGGAAGGTCCTGTATGCAATACAACGTCAGCAGAAGATTGGTACTTAATGCTAGCAACGAAAAGGAGCCAGTGCAACACAGCTACTGAGGTAGCAAAGCAGTTGTCTGCTGCTACTAACAAGCAAATATCCTGAAAAACTGTAGCTAGATGTTTAAATGCAGTAATATTATAAGCCGTCAGCTTGTTTAAAGCATCCCATTGTCTGCAAGTCAGTGTTTCGCTCGTTTGCAATGATGTCTTCAGCATCGAATTTGGAGAGAAGTCAACTGGGCTTGTGTAGTATTCTCAAATGAAAGCAGGTTCAGTCTGTCGTCTAATTGTGGATGACAACTAACCTGGCAAGAGAGTGGTACAGCATACAAGCTGGCAAGCATAAAAGAAAAGGATTAGTATCCTACAAGTTGTGTCATGGTATGGGTAGGATTATGATCAATGGCCGTGCGTCACTTGTGTGCTTCCAAACAAGATGGTTAATGACACATTAATGTTGTTCTACTGCCTCATGTTCACGTGTTCTGTAGGCGATAAATTTGTTTTCATGGGTGGCAACGTAACATGGCATTAACAATCGCGGTCCAGGAGTGTCTAGCTCACACAAAATATTAAACCCATCGGATGGCCAGCAAGCTCATCATATTGAAAATGCTTGGGAGGCGCTGGGGAGCATGGTCGACAAGGCCCTCCAATTAGCAAGGACACCCTTATCCATGACCGACAGAATGTTATAAATTACTCCAAAAGCTGCTGGATAATGTTGTGTAAAGCACTGCATGACGTGTGGAAGCTTGCATCGTTCTCCATGGATTATTATTTTTTTATTTACTTTTGTTTTAGTCTTCCCTTTTCCCCTGTGCCTTTAAAAGGAAATATTTTGTCTCATCTTAAACCACTATATTTTGGCTCAAGTCTTTTTTTTTTTTTTAATACGTCATAAGAATTTTAAATACCTCTAAATATATTAATCAAAAATACTTACAACTCATATACATCTTCACATTCTTGATACAATTTGGTGACACTATCTCTAAGAGGTGCAATGACATGGCTTCCTCCTTCAGATGTAAGTCTTAATATTCTGGCACTAACAGAGAGTACATCAGCTTTCATTTCTGGCAAATCTGATAGATTATCCTGTGAAAGAAGTTAAGTTTAAGAATGTATGACAGCAAAATATGGAAACTTTTCATTTAAAATTAAAAATTGAGGGAAAAAATTACAAAGCATTTTCTTTATTAAAATTACAAAACAAAAATTTTTTTTACGAAAATGACTTTTCACTTTCACAGACCTTTACATATTTCACAAGATAACTTGTGCCCTCTCATCTCAGTGTGCATGTGTATGATTTTGAAAACAAGTTAAAATATTAAAAATTACCAAAACCCAAAGAAATTTAGTTCCAAAAAAGAAAATTAAAAAGGAAATAATTTTGTTTCCTTAAGTATTGATAAAATAACAGAACTCTAAAAAATATCATTAAGCAGAACACGATTTTGACATTAAATCAGTAGATGATAGGTTTTAACTACCAATATAAAAATGTTTAAAAAAAAACTGAACAATTAATTAATAAATTAAAAACACTAGTTATGAGTAACAATTCACTCACTTTAGTTTTTTACTAGAAAATAGGCTGACAACTAAAAACACCTTAACCTAAGCAGTTTATCTGAACTATGTTTCAATTATTTTCTAGTTAGTCATGTAAACAAACTTTTTTAAAAATGATCTCATAAAACTGAACCATAAATTAATTTACTTAAAGCTCAATATGTTGTGCTTTAAATTGCAAATGGAAAAAAAGCTTATTTAATTTTTATGGTTAAAACATTGCATAGTTATAAAGTAATGTTAAAATATTTGTAATTGGTTTTCTGTGTTACTTATTATTTCCTAAACAGTAGACACTACTACTAAACAAAAATTCAATTTTGTTTTTCGTTTTTACACAATGTTACTCTTAACATTGATTGAAAAAGCAAACCTAGTAATTTATTTCAAAAAGAAAAAAAAAGGTACTAAATGCATGAACATGACTTTCATCCAAACAATTCAAATGAAAAGTTTTTTTTTTTTTTTTGACACAGATATGAGTTTTGTGTTCTAGTCCCATATTTTTCTTCTTGATCAGAACAAAACAGAACAACCACAAAAGCAAAAGTTTTCAAGAATTTGAAAAATGAAATTTCTAAAATTCCTTTAACAGATAAATCACATATGAGGCAGTGAGAAGCAAAGGGATGTAAGTGGCCATTTTCAAGTTTTGAGGAAAACAAGTTTAAAGTTGCGGGGTTCAGTAGGCTTTCATTGTTTTTTTTTCTTTTTACTTTCTTCTATATCTAATATATAGAAGAAAGTATTGGATTCCTGCAAATTTTCAAATTTCGACAGATTCGAACGTTTTGAGGTCTGTTAAGTCTATTTCAACCATTTTTTGGAAAAAGGCTGCCTGTCTGTGTGTGTCACGTATTTGTGTGATCAGTTTTTTGTGGCCACTCTACAGCAAAAACTACGCATGAATTAGAACGAAAATTGGTATACATATGTGCCCCTATGTGAACTTGTGTCCATTAATTTTTGGCGCGAATTCCTCCAAGGGGGGTGGAAGAATGCAGGGGCGGACTGGCTATGTGGGCATTTGGGCAAATGCCAGAAGGGCCGGTTCCCCCGAGGGCCGCCGAAAAAGGATCAAAGCCTTAGACCATGCAGGAGCGAAATTATCGGGCCGCGGCCCCAAAGGGATACCGATAGCTCGGGGAAAGGTTTTTAGAGCACTGTGTGGTGTACCGTAAAACTTTTCATGGGGGAGGGGGGGCGTTGTCGGGGCCGACGATGGGGCCATGTTAGCCTAGTCGAAAACACAGGGCCGCCGAGCGCGGCTCCTTGTCAGTCTGGTCACCGAGCCCCCTCACGCAGTAAACTTATGCTACTCCAATTCCAATCCGAACCCTTTCAAGTGCCCTGTCCTTATTTTACAACTAGGCTAATGTGGTCTCTCGTCGATCCTGCGGAAACAAGGGGCCTGGCTTGGAGTCCAAGCAGTATAAATTTTACAAGTTTTATGAAGGGGGGTCCGTCTTGATTCTCGTCGGCCGTGGCCCACTCATAACACATCTTCATACATATATGTGTGTGTGTGTTTGTATGACGTATAGTAGTTTTATGATATTTTTAATGAGTGTTTTGATCTCCTCTCATTCTATTCGCGACACTGCTATTTCAGTAAAGGTTGTGTACGAAGAAGGGGGGGGGGGTTGCATGTATTTTCCACTGAGGCTTGGTTAAGCTTACGGTGCTTTGTTCCTGGTCCTTCCTGAACGGAAAAAGGGCGGCCAAGAATTACCCACAGCCACTTGTTTTATTTTTCAAAGTAAATGCAGTTTACTATTTTAATAAAACTAGATCCTCCTTTTAGTGTCGAAAGTAAGAAAAATCTCTGTTTCAATATTTAAAGCCTTTCACATCTGTGTGTGGCCTAGTGGTTCGCTTCAGGACAGTTTCACAGTCGCTTATCATGAATAGTTATTTGTATACAATCTAACTAAACTTTCTCTTCATTGCGGGGATTGCTCCTGCTAAGAAAATAATGGTGTTAATCGAAGACATTCCTCTTGACAAGAAAGGAAACGGTAAAAAAGAAACAGCTGGAATTGGGTGGGGTGATCCTATCGTCGCGTAACATACATTTGATGTTCACTTAAATAAAAGGCAATAAAAGTAACCTTCTTCCAAT
Organism: Uloborus diversus; assembly: GCF_026930045.1. Lineage (NCBI taxonomy): Eukaryota > Metazoa > Arthropoda > Arachnida > Araneae > Uloboridae > Uloborus > Uloborus diversus. The sequence continues at coordinate 101,874,195 of NC_072738.1, forward strand.
TCATCTGAAGTACAAGCTATCTTTTACTTTTTTTACGATGGTTTTTTGTCAAAATACTCATTTTAGAGTGACCCGTACTTGCTATATCTTATCTAAAGAATCTCCCTCTTGGAAAAGGAATGGAAGCAGAGCTGTGAGAAGTACACACCCAATACAAAACAGCGGAAATGCTCAAATATCCCTTTTCAACGATTAAACGTCATAAAGCTGTCAACATGACGTGTTTCTCTCAGTTTGACGAAACGGACGAAAGCGTTTCCCGCTAGCCTAGGGGAAAATCGTTACATTGTTCCATTGGCCATAGTCTCTGTTTCAGGAATTGGAAGCCCCTCTTATGGATGCCCTCATCAACTGCTGCGAAATTTGGTGGCCTTTTTTGCGTGTTGTGAAGAGGCTGAACCTCAGAATCATTCTGTAAAGAGCATTCTGCTTTAGCTCATATACTCTGCTCTAGCTCATACCACTTACTTTTTTTTTTGATAGTTTTGCCTTTTCTTTTTCGATTCCCAGGATTTTTTTTGCTCATCATGTATGATTTAAAATTAATTTTAAGATATGTCGAAAAAAAAAAATCAAGAACATTATTTAGGAAAAGAACCAAAGGCTGCGAAAAAGAATCCCCATAACCTTCATCTTTTTTAGCACCATGGCTAAAGTCGTTAGCAGATCAGGTAAGTCATTGTTTATACAATTTGAAGGATGTAATACAAACGATGTAATAATATACTTAAAAGACCAATTTCAATCAATGTGCTAAAAATTAGCTATTTTTATTATTAAAGACTATTTTTCAGTTTACTTTCTTTGTAATAACCCTGAGTTTTACTTCCGGTTTTTAATTTTCGTCAAAAGCAATGAATAATAGTAATTATAAAGTTATCATACATCTGCTTTTTAATTGTTGCCATAAATAATGAATAAATGAATTATTAATAAACTAGTCGACCCGTGCGGAACTCCGCACTGTACTTCGAATCGTTTCACAAGGCATTTCGCTCTTTAAAAATTTCAAAGAAAGAATATTATGAAGAAAAACCGAAAAAATTAAACGGGAAAAAGTAAGCGCACAAGAGAAGGCATGTAATTTGAAGACATCAGTAACAAAACCTCGTTAAATACTACGTTGTGATAATTTGATCATCGCTCCCCTTTTGGTTGTACGTATTTTCAATGCAAATATAAATATCATTAAAAGCGTGGCTGAGTGACACGTGAAAAATCAGTAATTTTGCATGTGAAAAAAACAGGTAGTGGCAAATACAGTCCTGACAATGTGAGCATCTGACGGAAAGAAAAGAAACATTAAAGAGATATTTAGTGGCACGGATTCGAACTGGCGCCATTTTGATTAACAGTACGACGCTCCAACAAACCTAGCAACTGTGCCTTCCTTTTCGAATGCTATTCATTGAAGGAATGCGTAATAAAACACAGTAAAAAAAGTTTTTCGCCGAAAAAAATATAATAAGATCATGCGCCTATGTTTTGTCATTAGCCAGCATGATACGATTTAAAATTATTCGTAAAACAAGGAATTTGATTAAAGAATGAGGAAGATCTCACGTAGCGATTGAAACAAACATTCTAGAGAAGTAATAAATTCGGTTGAAAAAATAAGTGTTTTTCTTTTTGAATATTCAACAATTTCCCATAGCAGGCTTCTTTAACCTGTACGGCTTAAAATCCCGCACTTGCTTTTCTTTTAATCGAACACATAAAATTCAAAACCAAAACCAGTTGAACTGAGTCCGTTTTTTAAGTGTAATTTTTCGAACGTAGACAATTTTTTTTTCAGCCGAAAGCAGAAGAGTAGAAAATGATTTCTTACGAATGAAGTTGATAATAATTTTTATGTTTTATATCGTATTCGAATATAATAAAAGACTTAATGGTTGAAACTCCTACTTTTAATTTGGCGTAGTATTTTTTCATTTGTACAAAAGTTCGAACACTGCTATTAGAAAAATCTACATTTCAGCAGACAATGAAAATGTTTTTCTGCACAAAAAGGATTCCCTAGAGGTATATCTAATACTTTTTTTATGCTTACATTACGCTCAGTCGTCTGGACGGAGTCAAAGCTTAAAAAAAAAACGAGCAGATGTGTGCATCACATGACTTCCTTTTACTCCAATTTAATGTCATTTCCCCATTATTCGCTATTTTAATGTGATTCAATATTTATTCTCTAAGTATCACCAACAATGGCCAAATTGAAACCAAAAAAAAAAAAAAAACTCCGCCAAATTTGTCGCCAAGTTGGCGACAAAACTTGGCGACCAAAAGACTGGCGATATATCGCCAAGTGTCCGACAAATTATAACGCCACTTGAGTTTACATCGAAATTAACAATGATTTCCCCCCAAAAAGGTGCAAAAGACCCCCTTAGGAACATCCGAAAGCAACCAAAAGGGGAGGTGCACAACTAGACCCCACTACGAGTCTCTGTACCAAATTTCAACTTTCTAGGACATACCATTTTTGAGTTATGCGAGATACATACGCACATACGCACATACACACATACGCACATACATACAGACGTCACGAGAAAAGTCGTTGTAATTACCTCGGTGATGGTCAAAATGGATATTTCGCGTGTCTATACATTCTTAGGCACTTTTCCGCATGTGGTCGAATCGAAAAAAAAACTCAACATTCATTTGGGGGTGAGCAAAATGGAAATTAAGGGCGATTTTTGAGTGAAAATTTTTTCGCGAATACAATACTTCCTTTTTTGTAAAAGGAAGTAAAAAGGGAAGAACACCCTTCGATTAGCAGTCAGCTTATCTGAATGATAACTGTAGCCTGCATAAAGGAGTCGAAATACCAAATAGCATTCCCACTGCATTTATTTTATTACGAGTGTTATCTGTTGTATCTTATGAGTACATGTAATGCGTAATATTATTGGAAGTTTGCTATTATGTCGGACAGCCTGAACTGGCCCGAAGTTCAAACAGTTTATAGCCGAACGCTCTACCGAAAAAAAACCCCTCAGGTAATTTGAAATTTTTTTTCTTGCCAAGAAGCGTTTTTATTTTCGAAAATATTTACAATTTGTTATCGCAGGCTGTTTGAACCGTTATGACTTAGATGGCAGCACGTGTTCATCATTTAACAGCACGGTTAAAATACAAAATAATTTGAACTAAGTTCTTTTTTCACCGTAGCTTTTTTCAAATGTAGTAAAAATGTGATACGCTATTTGTTTTTTTGCAAAAGAAGAAAAATATATATATTACCCTTTAAATGGAGGTAGTATTTTTTTTTATTTGTACAAAGAGTGAAAAACTCATTAGAATAATCTATATTTCAACATACGAATTATTATATTTTACTGAACAAAAACCAATTTCAATGTAGTCTGAAATCTTAAACCTGATACTTATATTTTCTCTTACATCATGCTTTAATTTTCTTCCCGGAGCCAAAGCTTTAAAAAAAAAAAAAACCTTACAATTGAGTTTCAATTTATCTTCGTGTTGCATCAAGTTCTCATAACAGCTAAAAGCGTTTCTACCTCATGTATTCCCTCTTTTTTGTTATTCATTGTTCATGTAATGCGCGATAATTTTCTAATTTTTTGATGCAGATCGTCCGGAAGTGGGCCCGAACACGCATTCTCCTAGTTACCAGTCGAATGCTCTGCCGATCAAGCTATTCAGCTCTGTCGGTAACAGTGCAAGTTGAAGTTATAAATTTAACCGAAAACCTAATTCTGGTTCTTTAAAACAGGTTTTTTTGCCCGAAAAAACAATTTTTACACCGTGGGTCTATTTTTCGTCAGTAGCCTGCACGATAAGCTTTAAAATAAATTGTAAATCACAGAAATCGATCAAGAATTGAGGAAAATCTCGCGTAGAAACCAAAAAGAGGCTACAGAAATAATATATAAGGATTTAACAAATTAATTTCAAAGTTGAACTTACGAAACTATATATTTGTGGGTGTTTTTAAAAGCGCTTTTTTTCCGCTATACTTGTTCAAAATGTTTTTTTTTTTTTTGAGCATACGACAGATCAACAATATTGAAAAAAGATAAATAGTAAATTTTAAGCTATTCTTTCTTTAGGTGCAACACATTTATATTAGAACGAAAGTCAATACCATTGTTTTTTTTTCTTTCCAAAGAAGGATAGGTAACTAGTAAATGTGTGTTTAAATTTCAAAAAGACACACCTCAAATAAACTTCAAAACTCAAAATCTGAAAAAAAAAAAAAAAAAAAAAAAAAAATCTTTTTTCTAAATATAAAGATTTTCTATAAGCTCAATTCGCATTAAAACACTAAAAAATTGCAGTTGATCTTAGATTTTTTTTGTTTAGGGAAATTCTGAAGCAGCCAATAAAATTGAAACTAAAAATTTGAGGGAGAAAGAACAAGGCGGTACATAGCTTTTTATGAATAAGTTTTATATTATAACGCCTCTATTTATTCTTCTCTGAATTTTTTATTTAAATTTTATTGACTGCTTTAGAATTACTCTAAACAAAAGATATTAAGGTCAACTGCAATTTTTCAGTGTTGTAATTAAGAAACCATATACTTAATTTTATACTTTTTAGTGCGAACCAAGCTTTAAGATATAATCTTTAGAATTGAAAACATTTTCACATTTTATCACAGATCTCAAACTTGAATATTGTTTCGTTATTTTTGATGCATATTTATAATTAAATGCAAATAACCTGGAAAGACGTGCCTTTTTTTTTCAATTATTCATTTTTTAAAGTTTGATAACGAGTTTTGATATCAAATGCATTATTATGTTTTCCAGATGCATACTACAATAAAATAATACAAAAAAGAATGTTATTTAACCAGGGGCGCTCGATGAGAGGTCACGGGAGATCACGGTGACCTCCCAAAAATAATTGCTCAGTAAATTTTGTCAGAAGATTCGGAAAATTTCGAGACATAATTGCAAAATTTCAATTTTAAATTTGATTTGCAAAGATATAAATCGTCAATTTCAAAGAATCAGATTAAACGCTTTACAAGTTCTATTTGCAACAAGCTGCACCCCTTTCTGGGTTTTAAACTAACATGTACTAACTTGCGGGGCTCCTGAGTATTGCAAAACAACAGTTTGTAAGTTTGAAAAGTCGCTTTCAAATTCGTAGTATCTAGTAATATATTTTGCTTTCTAGCTAAGGACTTGAGATGAGACAAAGGTTTTCCGTTAAAATAGAAACCCTGCTGATCTAATTAACAGAGAAAGTTGTAACAAGCTTCTCATTTGATGCAAAAAAAAAAAAAAATCTGTTTCGAACGACATAGAGCGTTGAGGGGTGTTGGGAAATCTCATCACTTTAATAGGCAATTTACGTGAAATTTTAGCTTAAAAAATTATTTATAAAAAAACTAACTCGAAATTCAAAATTAAAAACATGTGGGCTCGAAGTAATTTTGTACCAAATTTCAAGGTAATGGGGTCTGGATGCAGGTCAGCCACAAACTTCCCTTCACCATTTCCTTTGACGTTACTTTTTTTTTTAATTACAGCAAACCCTCGTTTTACGCGGGAGTTACGTTCCTCGGAAATTCCGCGTGAATCAAAACCGCGTAAATTAAGATTAAGACTTAATATTAGTGTTAAAATAGGGGTTAGGTTCCGTAGATTAAAAAAAATCATTCTAGGGATTACTAATTTTATAATAATTTTAACGTGTACTTATATCGATTTCTATGCACAACACGCATAAAGAAAACAAATTAATTTAGCGTTTATGAAAAGGAGCTGGTTTAGGGTGGCTCAAAAAAACCTTTTTTTCAGCTAGAGTCCAGGACACCCCCTATTTTTTTTTAGACTTCCTAATAGTATTGTGCTGTAAAAGTTTCAGCTTCTTACTCAAATTTTAAGAGGGTGCTGAATGACCCCTTAATTTAACATTAGCCGTAGCATAGAAAAAGCCACATGTTTCGAAACATTTAATTTCCCTCAACTGTTTTTTTTTTTTTGTAAATAATTATTTTATTGCAATATATATACGAATATTACTAGTGTATATTATAATATGTAGCATTGTTTTTTCAGTTCAATGTATTTTTTTAAACCCCCCTCGACTTACGAAGCTTGGGGGAGGGAGTTGAGCACCGTCTTCCAGTTTAAAAAGGAAATTAAACTTCTTCCAGTATATTACTATCCATACGTCTAAAAATATTGAGAGGTGCCCCGTTATACTCTGCTTCTTTGCAGAGCATTAACGCATTCATGATCATTTCCATGATATAACCTTCCTTCACTAACAAATCAGAAAAATCATTTCTGTTGTTGAGGAATGACTGAAAATTTTTGTTTTTTGTTCTGTGTCATCGATGCTCAATGTTTTTGTCCTCCTTTGTCCAGTGAGTTCTGAACTGTGTGAGTTTAATAACTTTACTTCTGGAAAGAGCTCTCTGGAACCATTCGTATAAAATGTGTCCAGTGGCCCAAACTCGATTATTAGCATGCCAAAATGCGGTTTATTAAGAAATCTTTAGGAGTTTAGATTTTAAAAGAGGGAAAAATTTTATCTGTTTGCATTGACGCATCCACATAAAACCGAAACTCATCCGCGTAAAATAAAATCTCATCAAAAACAACCCTGTTGTAAAAATTTCCCCGCCAAGAAAACCTTTAACTTTTCCGCACAAAAAAGAAAACCTGCATCCTAAACCCAAAAACCCTCAGCCATAAAAAGTTATGATATCTAGTTTGCCCGCCAAGTATCTGCCAAACTATCATCCTTGCTCTTCTCCTTTTTCATCACAGCTACTTCCATTAGAACCTCCGCCCACCTTCAATTCCTCAGAAATATGGATAGATCTTTTAAATTGTTTATCTTGTTCGGCGGGAAGCTTTTTGCTCACCAAGCAACCACTTCACTTTGAAAAGCTTCCCGCCAAATAAGATAAACAATTTAAAAGATCTATCCATATTTCTGAGGAATTGAAGGTGGGAGGAGGTTCTAATGGAAGTAGTTGTGATGAAAAAAGAGAAGAGGGAGGATGATAGTTTGGCAGATACTTGGCGGGCAAACTAGATATCATAACTTTTTACGGCTGAGGGTTTTTGGGTTTAGGATGCAGGTTTTCTTTTTTGTGCGGAAAAGTTAAAGGTTTTCTTGGCGGGGAAATTTTTACAACAGGGTTGTTTTTGATGAGATATCACATCTTTTTGCATTGATATTATTACTTTGTCTGTATTTTTAGAATTGAGAACTTCAAGTCAGAAAATTTTCAGTTGAAACAACGCTGTTTTGAGTTTTTAAGGAACAATAATGGCTAGCCTAATTTTACGTCAAGTTATTTTCTGACTATTAAGATTCTATGTTCATTTTGCGAGAATTGGACGGTTTAAATTTTATTGCAATCCTTGTATCCTCTCTGTTGCAAAGAAAATTTCTTGGATAATAAAATACTATATTTTAAATTATATTTTTTTCAAGTATTTTACAACTTCGCAATAAATTCTACTACAGTTTCTTGTTTCTTTATTTGACAGATTCAACATTTTCATGAAGGTTTCTTTAAATATGTTACAGCTTGAGGGCTATTTTTATCTAGCTTTTCACTTTCTTGTTTAATTACATTTTTTCTTAAATCGTGGATTATTTTACGTTTTATGGGATAATTTTAATTGTTTGGTGATTTATCTTTTTCTTGATAGAAGTCTTTGTCTTGTTTAATACCTAGTTTTGTTTAAAAGTTCATTTAAAAAACGAAATAACGCATGTTATCACAAGCAAAAAAAAAAGCCATTAAATATTTTAAATTTGAATGTGTCAGAAGATCTATACAACTTTACTCGATGTCAAATCACGGATATCCCAAATTTGCCATAGCGAAAGCGCATGTTGTGCGCGGACTAAGCTCATTGAAAGTCTTGCTTAAATTAATTGCAAAATTTTTTTCAGCTAACAAATTACTGCAAAGCACGGATATCCACACACGTATTTCATATATTTTCAATTCATTATGTGTTGTTTGTGAAAAATCCATTAATTTAGAAAATAAGCAAACCAATAAAAAAGTGCTATTTTTTGCTTTCAATTAAAAAGTTATATGTGCCGTATTCATATGCGTACAGTTTCGTATAATTTGTCACGTAAAATATTGTAATGGTTTAACCCCAATTTCGCGCCGACATTTAAAATTTCTTCCCTTCATAAATGTATAAAAACTGAAAAACAGGGGGAAGGAAATTTCGTATCGGAAAAACTTTTTTTTTTGGGAGGGGGGGGGGGGACAGCATTCTAATCTCATTCATTAATTTGTTTCTCTGCTTAAGCATAAACAAACAACATAGAATCTGAAAACAGAAAGGCCAATGAGCTAAGTCGGCGAGCATGCGCAGTCGCTGTGGCAAATTTGTGATATCCGCGATTTAACGTCTAGTTGCAACTGTTGGATATGTTTTAATCTTGATTGAATTTCATTTCCTAAGACAACTTTGGAATAACTGTTAGATCTGTTCTAACCTTGCAATTGCAGTCCGAGATAAACAAACCCTATGAGCTGAGAGTAAGTACATGATAATTTAGGGAAAGTGATTTTCAAACTTCAGTTTCTCCGGCCCATGATGTCCCTGGGGGTTGAATTTTTGTATATGTACTCAATGGCCCCCCAAGAATATGTATACAAAAAATCATTACCGTAGCCCCCCGGGGGGCTGTGATAGAACCCCGGGAAGGTACAATTTGGGGGGTAAAAACGAGGGGGAAAGGGGAGTGGGGTCAAATGGCACAAAAGGCACATCAGTAGGGCACAAGGAATGTGTGTGCGAAATTTCAGCTTTTTTCCTTTTTTCGTCTGGGCTGTAGCCCTGTCAAAGAAAGCGAAAACTTTTTTGAACAGCGATTTTAAAACTTTAATACCTCCTCCCCCTGAAGGTTCAGGGGATTGTATTTTGGTTTGCGGCGTCAGAGGCCACTAGAGATTGAGTGTACCAAAAATCAACTCCGGTGGTCTTCATGGGGCTGAGATACAGAGGGGTGAAAAACCCAAAAAACCTGAATTCGTTCTGTCGTGTAATCTTGTTCTTGGTCGCTTTTATTTCCTTTCGTCTTTGGCGGTGGATTTGCTTCTGTTGGCTGCTGACGTTTGGTTTCCTTGGCGGGGCGGGGCGCTCCCGCGCCCCGTAATAAAGGTGTCAAATCTTACCTGGTGGGCATCGAACCTTTTTTTCACAGTACATAATAAAAGCTCATGATCATCACATTTTCTCGAAGAATATTTCATTTTACTAGAATGGGGAGCAAGGGCGTACTTAAGGGGGGAGCAGAAGGGGCTCTGTAAAACCTGGCCCCCTCCCCAAAAAAATTTGAAATCACTCATCGTGAATAAGGATTTAATATTTTGCTCTGGCCCCTCCCAAAAGATATTTCTATATACGTACCTGATGGGGGTGGGGTGGGGGGGCGCCGAGCAGAGGTTCTGCCCCTGTTCGAAAATGACCTAGTTACGTCCCTGGAACTGCGTTTATGTCATAGCACATTAATTGGTAGTAAAGTCTAAATCCCAGAGGAGAATTTATAATAATAAGCCTTAGGGAATAATTTTTTTTTTCAATTATTTGAACAGCTATTAATTCTTGAAAAGTACATATAGATCTTAACAAAAGATCTAGTAAATGTGATTTTAAAAAAAAGGCTTATTTTATTCTTTTTGATATCTATGCATTAAATATTTCACCATTTTGTTCAAAACGCTTTTTAATCATTTGTTTAGGATTTAGTTGCATTCTTTAAAATGGTTCAGAAAAAAGAAGAAAAGCTTTTGTTTTTTCAAATATGTTTTCCCCTTCATGTTTAATCATCCTAAAGGGACACAACATGAAAAGAATTAATTTTCTATTGATTAGCCATCTAATGATATAATTAATAAAATTTTATAAATTGTAATCGTTAAACTACAAAATTAGCATTACAACGCTTGTTTACGGTGTTTACTCACATAAGAGTGCATGTTTTTCAGATTTCCTGTAGTCTCCCCCCCCCCCCCTCCACCTCGCACAAGGGCCGGCTGATGTTAAAGATTCCAGGGCCGAATTTCCTTCCCAGTCCGCCCCTGGAAGAATGGGATGTTTTTTGAGTTATGCGAGCAAGGTATTCGTCAGGAAGTAATTGGTGGAATCACACAAAATTTGGTCATAAGTTGCCCCTAACAGGTACATGTGCTGATTCAATTTTTGGTGTCAATAGCTCAAACGGGGGTTGAGCTATAGAAAGTTTTTTGTCGTCAATTGTGACTGCTGTAATCTTATAGCCCAGTCAATAAAGGTTTCGTGTCGCAACTAATTTAGGGAAAGCTAAATTTTTGCAGGCTGTTAGTACATAAAGTATACACTAAAAAAATACAAAGTCCCGATCCCCACTCCTCTTGCTTTCTCCCCCACCCCCTCCGAAACATTGCAAGAGCAGTATTATGATTATACACTTTTCGTGTCGCAACTAATTAGGGGAAAGCGGATGTTTTTCAAGATGTTAGTACAAAAAGTATACACTAAAATAAGACAAAGTCCCGATCTCCCTCTTTCTCCCCCCCCCCCCTCCGAAACATTGCAAGAGCAGTACTAAGATTATACGCTTTTCGTGTCCCAACTAAATAGGGGAAAGCTGATTTTTTTCCCCAAGATGTTGGTATACTAAGTATACACTAAAAAAACATGAAGTCCCTACCCCTATTGCTACACCCCCCCCCCTCCCGTCCGAAACATTGCAATAGCAGTATTATGATTATACGCTTACAGCTCGAAAACTAATGATGATACCGAAGTATTCCTTTTTTTTATTTCACTTCTTACAATATTATAAACCGGTGGTGCCTGACCTACGTCCCACCGGTCAAATCTGGCCCATGAAACTGATTAGTGTGAACCGTTGTTTTGCGAAATGTTACAACTCGAGGACTATGTAGCGACTGGTTTCTGAAAAACAGGTTGCATTCAACAACAACAAAAAAAAAAGGCATCAAGTTATTATAACTACAATTTTTCTTCTATAAGGGGCCATTTAACAGTTTGTTGGCTTGGTCTGAAATATTGTTACAATGCATTCCACTACTGTGTCCACACATAGACGTACAATCGAACCCAGTTTTACCACAGCTACAGTTTGTAACACTATGTTTTACAGTTGCAAGATATTAGTAGGAGAATTTCACTTGGAGCAGAGAGGTTATTGCCATGATCTTAGGAATTAGTCTGTTGCTAGAAATATATTTCCAAACCCATTCTTCTACTGGAAGTTTAAAACCTAACCAAGTTTGAATAAAGGTTTGTGAAATGCAAGTAATCACAAAAATGTCCCTAAAGTCCACTTTTGATTTAACAAAACTTCCACCAACTTCAGACGTCACTCGTCAACATCTTTTTAAATTTTCCACCAGAGTTTTTAGGGTCAACACCAGATTAACTTGGCTAGGTTTTAAACTTCCTCCAGAAGAGTTGGGTTGGCATTATACTTCATGCAACAAACTGATTCCTAAGTTCATGAAGATTACCTCTGCTTCAAGTGAACTTCTCCAATTAGTATCTTGCAATTGAAAAGATTATGTGTTTCAAACTGTATTTGTCGTAAAGCTAGGTTCGATTGCACGTCTATGTGCGGACACTGTAGTGGAATGCACTGCAACAATATTTCGGACCAAACCAACGAAGTATCAGAAGATGGCCCCTTATATAAGACTTAAAAATAAAAACCAAAAGTAATATTAAACGTTAATAATATCCGCTGCGAGAAAATAATCAGTTCAAATATACTATTCCTGATTTATTTAAAGCTTAAATAGTTAGCCAAGCATTAACATTATTTTGTAGACTATCGCCAACACAAACGAATTATAAACTTTTGTAACAAATAATTCCATTATGGTAGTAAAAACTTTAAGTGAACGTCATTACATTGTTGATTCATTTCAAGAAAATGACTATTATCATATTATTATCTATAAATTTTATTCAAACATTTCTTTCCAAGACGTAATGATAAAAAGCTATTAATTTGTTGAAGTTACTTTTTGGTTTTTGTTGTGAGATTTCTGCATATGATTAAGTTGGTAAAATGGTGAAACTGAGCTATCTACATAAAAAGTGTATGTTTCATGATTTGTGTATAACAGTGGTCCCCAACAATGTTTTCAGAAACCAATTTCTAAATATTTGGCTAACAATTTGTAACATTGTCATTAATCGTGCTCTTCGAGTTGTAACATTTCACAAAACAACGGACAACACGGATCAGCTTCGCAGGCCGGATACGACACCTGGGCCTTAGGTTGGGCACCACTGGTTTATAATATTGTTAGGAGGGAAATAAAAAAAGGAACACCCCGGTAACATCTTAAATTTTCGAGCTGTACGCGTATAATCATAGTACTGAACTGATCAGTGTGCAATGTTTCGGAAGGAGGGGGGGGGGGTAGCAAGAGGGAGTTGGGGTCGAGACTGTTTAGGTTTCAGTGTACACTTTATGTACTAACATCGTGCAAAAATTCAGCTTTTTCTTAATTAGCTGCAAAAAAAAAACGAATAATCACACTGCTGCTCTTGATGGTCTAAGTGTTTCATGGAGAGTGGGGGGGGGGAGCAAGAGGGATAGGGGTCGGGACTTTTGTTTTTTTAATGTTTTCTTTATTTACTAGTGTCCTGCCAAAATTCAGCTTTCCCCTAATTAGTTGCGACACAAAAAGCGTATAATCATAGTAATGCTATTGCAATGGTTCGGAGGGGGGTGGGGGAGAAAGCAAGAGGAGTGGGTCTTTTTTTAGTGTATACTTTATTTGCTAACATCCTGCAAAAATTCAGCTTTCCCTAAATTAGTTGCGACAAAGCCTATTTTTTTACCTTCATTGACTGGGCTATTAAGAAATAATGAATGGAATCAAACAAAAATTTATCGACAAGTAGCCCTTAGAGGGTATAAGAGCTAATTCTATTTTGGCGTCAAAACGGCTGAAAAGGGGGGTGGTGCAATCGAACATTCTTCTTTACCATTGTGAGTGCCATATCTCACGAAGTAACGCTACGTTCTGGAAGAAATTTGGAATATATGTGAATCAATATGTAAACAGGCATTGGTTCAATTTTGGCACCAATCGCTCCAAGAGTTTTTTTTTTTTTTTTTTTTTTTTTGTGAATAAAAATAGCTTTATTAATGCAACAATAAGAAAGATAAATCATAATAAACTGTTGTCTGCGTATTTCTTGTGATTTTAATTGTATGGAAATGATCAGAAATATTATCTCAAAATGATTTAAAATTTTGAACTGTTGCCATCTTATGTTTGTTAACAAGTAAAATATTTGTAATTAATTCCAGCAAGTCTTTTAAAATAACTTTCAATTTTTGCTCTTTGCTTTGTTTTTGCGATAATTCAGACATTGGGATGGTCTTCAAGTTTTTGCATGTGTAATTTTGTTTCTGTTGGGAATATTGTTTCCTCGTCAAACATGGGGAGGGATCAGAATTATAAGAAAGGTATAGAAGAAAGTTTTGTGATGACCACAACATACCAGTTTTAAAAAATCATGCTGTATAACAGAACCTACTAAGGCTAGTATAACTTTTCTTGTTCCAAGACAGATGAGAAGTTCACCTACCAAGTGTACTGATTATCTCCAAAATTTTTAATTTTGCCACTTACATCTCTTTGCTTCTAACTGCCTCATATATGTACAACAACAATGTTCTTCATTGTTTGTTCCTCAATTATTGTTTTGCAATCATTTACTTAAAACATTTTAAATTAATATACAAGAATACCAGAAGCTTCTGACATTAACAATAAACATGTTTAATGCTCAATTTATTTCACTTACCCGCAATTTTTGAATGTTTATTTTCAAGTGCTTCAGAGATAAAGCAGACTGACCAGCATTGTTTGCATTAATTTTCATTGCATTGAGCTCATCTTTTAGTTTCTCTAACGTACAATGAATATCTAATAATGAAGATGCAAGGTCTCCATTATTGATTTTTGGCTCAGATTCATTGTGAGAGAGGTTTGACAATTTTACTTGACACTTTTCAAACTCCTTTATTAAATCTAAAAAACAAGAGAGAGGAAAACATAGTTCATTACAACAACATATTTTAACAAAAATAAAATTTATAATGAACTTCAGCGAAAATTTCAAGACAAGAACTGATGGAAGAATTTAATTACTCCTGGTAAGAACAATGAGGAAGCTTAAAAATAGTTGAAGTGATAAAGTTAAGCAATATATATTCGTTAAATACTTGCAAAAAGTAAATGGCTATTTTGTTAAAATTCATCACTCCCTCATAGTCTTGCCCTACTTTAAGAAAAACTTTATTAAGTTAACTTTATTAATTTTTCTCTGAAGAGAAAATTTTTAATACCTTGTAGTCTTTGTAAATTTTTGTGTGTTAGCGATTCCAGCTCACATCCTCCAATAAGCTTCTCGTGAACAGCATTCAAATCTTTCAAACAAGTTTGGCAAGTCCACATTGGCTCTACCTATTAACAAGTAACATACAATTTAAGGTTAATGTAAGAAAGGGTGAAAACCTTAGGAAATATATTGGAAATCAGATGTAAAACAGATCTGATCACATAAAAGAATGGCAGAAAATGAAAAAAATAAAAGAAAAATAAAAAGTAAAAAAGAAAAAAAAAGAAAAAAACTTAATGCATAAAAAAGTTAATGGCAGTTCCGAAATCCAAAAGAATACATACAACTTTTAATAAAATTTGAACCTGATGGAAAAGGCAAATATTGCTGATCCAAAATTTGAATTAAACAAATGCATTTTAAAGACAACAAAATGAGCGCAGTAAATAGGAATAACCAGAGCTGTCAACTGCTGCTTAATTTCTACAAACTACAATCTTGAACTAAGATGCTACGAAAACGTGTCCGAAACCTATGATTTTCTTTTTTTTTTATCACAGGAAAATTTTCAATCATTACAGATACAGTCGGATCCCGCTACAACGCGATCCGACTTACGCGAAATGGCTACAACACAAGTTTTTCATGAGTAATGTATTTTTTATTGCAGACACAAAATTGCTCGCCTGCATCATTAATTTTTTTGAAAAGGAGCGGCGGAGGGTTAGAATGGGCTTCGTTGACACTAAACAGTTTTGTGAATGGACTTTTATCCCTTTAGCATCACTGAAAGTGGAAGTTCACACACTGTATTAGTCTGAACAACGCTTTAGTTTATACAAATAACCGCTCCCATTCTTAGCTTTTTTCTTTCATTTTACATATAAACGTTGATACTAAAATAGAATGACTCCCAAACGCACTTTTTCATCTTAAGTTGGCGAAAGTGGAAAGAAAAAGAGAAAGTTTCTGACCATCAATGGAAAGGTCAAGATTCTCGATATGTTTGAACAATTAAAAAGTGTTTTGAAGGTAGCACAAAAATTAGGTATGAGTGAATCTTCGATACATACAATTAAAGTTCAAGAAAAGGAAATCCGTAAACGTTCGGAACTTAGTTTTAATGCTGAAGCTCGCAGAGTAGTGTCAAAGCAAAATACAAACTTCATGAAACTGAAAGCTCATTGTGGCTTAAAGAGGCCAGAAAGAGGGATGTTTCCACACTGCATAAACCATCATATTCATCATTGATTTTGAGCTTCATAACAGTAATTTATGGAAACGCTTTTTCTAAAATGCAATAAAAGATCAGTTCTTTATAAGAGAAACCGTAATATAGTTAAAAAATGGTTTGAAACAACTTGAGGGGTGTTAGCACATGTCTGAAATAATTCGGTATGCTTATAAAATATTTCTAAACACATGTTGTTCCACAAAGCGAAATTTCGACTTGCGCGAGGGGTCTTGGAACGCATCCCTTGCGTAAGTCGGGATCCGACTGTAATGTCCTTTTTATAATCATTTAGACAATATTGCCTTTTTTAATAAAACTCCAAATGTCTGTAAAAAAATAAAGAAATTTACCCCAATTCATGTTACAAAAAAAAAACTAAATTACTATTATTAGTACTTAGAGTAAACTGTTACTTGCCCAATTGTAAATTTTAAAGTAAACTATTCATTGCGTTGGATGCATAAATTACCCGTTTTGCTCCCCCCCCCCCGCATGAAACCCTGGTACTAATTTAGTTTCTGAAAAAATTGGCAGCTCTGGGAATAACATTAAAAAGAAGTCTTTTACAAGAATAAAAATTTATTTTCGTGTCTGTCCTTTCTTTTTGTTATTTTTTAAACATGTATAAAAACGTTTTTTATACAACTTAGTGAGGAACACATTTGCAATAAAAATACCCACTTTAATCACTTAAGAAAAAATGTGCAACATACTCTTTTCATGTAGTTTAATTTTATTTAATTCACATAAACTTCAATATCATCAACAATATAACAAAAGTGATGTTGCCTTCAGAAGGGGGAGAAAGGGGTTCATGAAAAATTTAGAGTTGATGTCAAAGGGAGGGGGTAGCAGGAAATATGACATTGTAATTATTGGCCGGGGAGAAGGGAGCAAATTTGTAGAAAAAAGCGTGATATTTATGGGCGGCCCCTTCCTGACATTGGTTTGTAATTCAACAACTCTTATAGGGTTTTCAAGTATTTTAAGGCTTATGAAGATTTTTATAAATGCTGTTTAGTATCAGAAGCTCAAACCTTTATCTAAGTTAGAAAATGGTTTCTTAAGCCTGAAATTTTTGTATGCAACATATTTGCAATTTGTCACTTTCATCACGTTTTTTTTTTTAATTATCTTGTACAGTCAACTCTTTTTGAATTATTTCAAAAAAACTATTTGCTTGAATTCTCGAATTTATTTTGAAATAAATCTATTCTCCTAAGCATACTTCTCACGGAATTTAGTGTAATTACTCTTACACACATAGACGGTCAATTCTCGATAACTCGAATCTAAAGGGACAGACGAAAAATTTCGACTTATCAGAAGTTCGACTTACAGCTAGTTTCAGTTTTTGACATTTTAATTTTAAAAACTAAGATTCAAATTCAACTAAAGAATGAAGAGGAATGCATCTCAAGGGCGCCCATATAGGGGGGCAGGGGGGGGGTTCGAGCTCCCCCTTTAAAATTAGAACTTCCTTGCTTTTAGTACTTTTTTCTTTGGAAAAATGTAAAAACATTTATTCTCCAGCCATTAATAAATAAGTTATTAAAAATGAAATATTTTAATGACTCGAATATGTCCTGAAATCAGTTTTCATGGAGAAAATACCTTCCTAACCCATGGAGAAAATATCTGAGCCCCCCCCCTCCCCTACAACTTAGCATATGGGCGCCCTTGACGCATCTTAACTTAGGTCAGCCTTTGAATAAAGGTACAATAAATTAACTAGGCAACTTGACAATTTAAAAGCAGATTCATAGTCCAGCAACATGTCTAAGTGTAAAAAGTACAGTACAACAAAAGAAAACAAGCTATACGCATTTCCGCACATGTAACTCCTTTATTGCACATTGGCTCAACAGGTGTACTCCTTGTCTTAGAGGTCTAAGGTGCAGGAATTGCAAGTGAAGGTGAATGAATTTTTCTCTCATAGTAACTTAAATTATATTTTTTCCTTTCTTTTTTTCGTTTTTTTAAAAATAAATTTCAAGTAATCTTTGAAAAAAACTTCGAGTTAAAGGAAATTAACTTCGAGATAAAATGACCCTAATTAATATAGAAATAAAGATCAGGACTTGATAAAAACTTTGAGATAGTAATATTTGAGTTATTGGACTTTGAGTTATCGCGAATTGACTGTATATTGATATACAAAATAAAGTTAGTGGTGAGCCTTTTTTAAGACTTGGGGTAAATTTTTATCTTTTATTAATTTTATATTCTTTTCCTTTAAAATTTATGAAACTTTTTGAAAGGACAGGGGTTCCTCCCCCCCAAGAGCAAGTGCGTACCCCCTAAAGATTTCAAAGACCCCACCCTACAAAATAAGAAAAATACCCCTCAAACCTCCCCTCCCCCCCCCAGGTAGGCACCCCTGCTCTTGGCTAGAGATGAAGCGAGGCAGATCATGATTGATTTTTTTTTTTGTGCCTGGGTATTTACCAATAAAATGTTTGGAAACTAGCATTTTAAGTGACAAAACTTTCCTTAAAAAAGCTAAATTTTATTTGCAATGATTAATATTAAAAACAATGCATAAAAATAACTTACATATTCAGTTGAACATTCTGATAACTTTGCGCTACTTTCTTTCAAACTATTTTTAACATACTGAAGAGCTCTATTGCTAAAATTTATTATATCAGTCATATCTTCTGACTCTGAATCTGACATTACAGAGTCATACCTTTCTTCACTGCCAGACTAATTGGAAAGAAAAAAATATATAAATGTTAATATTGAAAAGCAGGCAATAAGCAAATCATGAAAATAACACTATTAATGTTTCATGCATTCTAAACCATGGGAATAAATTTTAAAGTAAAACATCAATTTTATTAATAACTAAACTTGTTTAATTCTTTCACAGTAAATTCTTTTCTATACTACTTTTTCAAGATGTGCTATAATAACCTAAAGAATAAAGAATTCTTTCTGAGAAAAGAAAGTACAGTTCATAAAAGTAATGCAACTAACTCCACTGAAATGGTACAATTTAGTTTTGGAGAATAAACATTGTGTAATACTATTAAAAATATTATCATCGGAAATTGTGTAACTTAACATTACTTAACAGAATCATAATCAATAAAACAGTCCGAAACATATGTGACCCACTGCATAAAAATCATGACCAACTTTGCAGAAGATAGATAACCTCCTTATCATTACTTAGGAAATCTCTTAAATATTTCAGTTCTCAATGAATAAAACTGTACAAAAGAATACACTTATGAAATGATTAGCTTTATAGTAATACAATAAAATATCAGTTGCCAAATTAATATAACAACTGTTATAATGTTTTCCTTGCACATAATAACATTTTTCATTGGTCATGAAAAGTTCCTATACTTGCACAAAACCTGCAGGATTTAATGTTACTAAATGGGGAACACTGTCCTACATTAACCAGCTTTTCATTAGGAAAAATTGTACGTAATTCTTCTATAGCCTTTTGGTTGTAGAAAAAAGTAACATTGATTCTAATGAATGGGCCTGAAGGAAAATCTATCACAATCAAGTATGGAGTTTCTAGTTAGTTATTAGGAATTTTTATGGAGACCTAGAATAAACTAATTATTGTTTAAAAAAAAAATGATTTTTTTAAGTGGAAAGAAATGCACAAGAGCCCTTTTTTAAGAAACAATTGATTGCTCATTACGTCCATGCAGGCGGCCATGTGATATTTGTTCAAGTTTGGCTGCTCTTTGCATACTGCACTGCTATTAAGTTAATCATCTCTCAAAGTGTAGGTTGTGTAGTTACATGATTTAGTTTCTCATGTCAGTCAGTAATCCCGCCGATGGTGAAGTGCAAACAGTATTCTTCATTTTTTAAACTTTAAAAAAAAGGTTTTCCTCCGAAAAATTCACAAGCAACTTGTTGAAATCTATGGTGAAGGTGTAATGAGCAATGCAACAAGATTAAAGACAGTAATGGTCAAGTTTCATTTGGCATTACAGTAAAACCTGTGAAGTTAACCACACTTGTAAGTTCACCACTTAAGTTGACCGCTTTTTTCAGGCACGGAAGTAGCCCTTATCATATAAATCAACCTTTGTAAGTTGACCCCTTGTTTAAGTTGACCACTAAAGTAGTGCACCTCAAGTAGTCAACTTACACAGATTTCACTGTACTGGACCGTGAACCATACAGTCACCCTGATCCCTCTTTTCCAAACTTTCACCTTTTTTCAAAACTTGCGGAATTTCCTAAAAGACTTCAAAAAGCTGCTGATGAATTTAAAACTAAGACTAAATTTTTGTTACATTTAAAAACTGAATAACTGCAAGCACTTCACATAAAAAGGATTATCAACAAAATGAAAAACCAGGGCCGTGTAAATACACAATCAACACCACCAGACTTTAAGCTTAATTGCTATGCAGTAGAGCAAAGAATGGCCAAGCTTGAACGGATGTTCCGCAAAAGTGTGCATGGACGCAGAGGGCAACTGGTTCTTACTTAGAAAATGATTATTGTATATTACAAGCAAAGACCCATAAGACCCATATAGGAATGGCAGTAAACCTGTGATTTTCTTAATTGGCATTCTACATACAACGATATTAGTAATTTTAGTTAGCAGATATTATACAGCAAAACGCGAAAAAAAAAAAAAAAAAAAACCTGCCTTAAAAGGAAAGGTTTCCCTTTTTCAAAAAATTGGAATAATACTGCTTTCAATGCTTGAGCAAAGCTTGAAACTAATCTACTCATAAATGGCCTTGTTTCGAAACAGAAGGTCTATGGAAAATTCTTCTAAACCAGCATTAAGGATTTAGTATTCGGAATGATTTAAAATTAGTTCCCAAGTAGTGCAAGTTATACTAAAATGTTTCATTTTAAAAAAATTTCCAGACCAATAAGCAAACTCCTGTATATTTCCGGATTTTTTTGGTTATTCAATGGGCTTACTATTTTGTATCTAAATTCAAAGTTTTCAGAGACCAAAAATACATTTCACTCATTCAAATTTTAAGTTCACAAATATAAGCATTTGGCAAACAAAATAGTGATAAAATTAAACAATTTAATAAAAACTTGCATTTATGGCCAGAGACAAGATACACTTACTTTGTAAAAAGTTTTAGTGCGAGACTTGTGACTTTTAGGCAACCTAATGCTGCTAGAAGAAGCATCTGAATAGCTACCAAGAATAGCTCTATAATCATCGCCAAAGCTTGTAAGTCTTTTCACTTCATCCTCATCTGCAGTTTGCTCAGAATATGGCTCACTCAAATATGGTGGATCCTAGAAACATTGAAAATATCATTGGATTAAAAATATTAAAATCATAAAAGTGAGAAATGTGTTAGAAAGGCAGAATTGCTACATGCTGAAGATGAGAAAAAAAACTCTGATCACATTTTGCAGTTCTTAAGAATTGATAATAAAATTTAAATATTTCATGTTCATAATAAAATAGTCAAGGGATAGCCCTATCTTGTAGCACCAGTTTCATCTTGATGATGATTACAGCAATTACAGATTTTGGCATGAACTCAAAACAATGGATGCAAAGAAAAATCGTATGAATCGACAGCACCAGAACAATTTCCAAAAATTTGGAGATTAAATAGTATGTATGAAATACGAATAACTCATTCGACCAATGGATGTGCTTGATAGGACTGATGTTCGGTGACCTTAAAGGGAAGCATATGCAGATCTGTATCATATTCACGTAACTAAACAGATACAAAATGAGATGGATTGCATAGCTTACTGTCCTACTGAAAAACAATTACCCTATGAAGCTGTCAAAAAAAAAAAAAAAACACACACACACACACACACAAACAAGACTGGTGTTAAGAGTCACCTAATTCACATGTGAACTATTCCCAGATGAGAATGTCACTTTTACCAGCTTGAAAAATGGGTGATTTGTTGCTAAGTTATCCATCTCAGAGCTGAAACTGATACAAGTTCAAACCAGTGGTTGGAAGTAGCATGCTACAAGGAGCGACGCTACTGTAGTAGCTACATTTTTTAGTAGTTTGCAGTATAGTGTATTACTTTTTTTGAAAAAAGTACAGTAGCTTTGGGTATGCTTAATAATCATAATTGAAAGGCGAGAATGTTCCTTTAAATTTTTGTCCTCCCTTCTTTCACATTTAAATAAAAAAAATTTAAAAAAAATCACCCATTACAGAACTTATAGACCTTTGATGAAGTTTACAATTTATTGGGATATTATTTATAAGTTACTGTCAGGAGCAAGCTAATTTTTAAAAAAAATGTCATTTTTAGAAAACAGTTTTAATTAATATAATTATTTATATTTTCCAATTTCTTCGTGTCCAATTCTTATTGTTATTTTCTAATTTCACAACTGAAGGCACTCAGCAATCAAGCTAAAATTTAGTACAGTAATTATTGAAATAATGTGTAAAAAAAAATTTTCAGCTAAATAAAAAAAAAAAGTTTGTATAGACAGCTCTGCATTTGCGTACTACTAACCATATCTAGCTCAATTCATAATTGCTCTTCTACATAAATATTTTTTGTGCATAATTGGAAGGCATTTCCCGAAAAATCTGTAAGAAACATGCGAAATTTTAAACTTTTACCACTACAATAAAAATTAAAAGACATCTATTAGCACTAACTTGATATTCGTCCCATGCCTGGTCTGAAACAGAGCCATGATCTTCAGAATTAAGAACAGATCCATTCCTAGCAGCTGTTGATAAAGATCTTTCTAAAACACTAATTTTAGCAAGCACAGATTCCTAAAAAATACAAATGAACGAATTTTAACAAAAGCAAAAGAATAAATATTAGTTTGACAGCATATACAATGGAACCCCGATTTTACGTTTTCTGTTGGGCCATGGATAAAAAACATTCCATGCAGGAAAACGTAAAACCGGGGTGTTGTTAAAAATCTAAGCATTAAAAATTGAACTCTTATTTATTGATGTAGTGAGGAAGATGTGAAATTGTACTTGTTTATTTCTTAATTGGTAATATAATTTCATTTATGAAACGATCTGTACTAACAATTTTTTGAAAATTTGCTTCTTAGTTGGCATTCACAAATAAATATAGTTTTAGAGTTTTTATGCTTAGAATGGATTGATCAGTAGTATGAACACAATCGAATATTTCTTCATTATTATCATCGAAAGCGAGTAGTAAATCTGATATTAAAGGAATTCGTGATCTAATGAGACAGTACATGTGTCACCAACTTTTGGAAATTTTTCAAGAAAAGTATCAGCAGCTGTAGTCCTGAAAGATGATTAGAAAATCAGAGGAAATTCCTTCCACAGACAAAGGACAATTAGACAGAACAAAAAGAATGCCAGAGCGACTTCGAACAGCTACATAACAAATTTATCTTGAAAAAAAACAGAAATTAAAATAAAAAAAAAAACTGAGCAATCTTGTTGATGAAAAATTCTTTTTATCTATTTGTAGAAAAATGCATTAAGTGGACTTTCTAAAAAAGTGAAATCTGGTCTAATGTAAAATCTGGAATATTTTAACATTATCAGTATAGCCATTTTCAGACCAGCAGAAAATGACTTCGGAAGCAGAATAACGTATGAAACGGACAACATAAAATTGGGGTTCCATTGTATTCACTATAAGAAATAACTGCTTCAATAAGTAATCAAGGGGATGGAACAACTTTGTTTTTTAATATTTACTACGTAGCGTCAGCCCCTGCTTGCTTCACTCGCCAACCTCTATTTGCCATTTGCTGCAGGTGACATTGGATGATTTTCATGCTTTTTCCCCCGGGATGTCCTGTAGACTGTTTTTATCGACTCATATTTCAGGCCCTTTAAACGCGAGACAGGGCAGCATGGCTTCCCCTGCATGTCCTATATCCCAATGGTACCATAATTGATCTGGTAGACATTGACAGTCCAGAGGAGATAGGGTTACAAACACACACATAGATGTGTACAGACTTTAATAATATAGATATTTCATAAGTTTTTTTTTTGATAAATGTTGACTTACAAAACTATTCTATAAATACGATATCAAAATCTCATGCAAAAGAATTTTCAGTCATACTTGAAATATGCTGTGGCTAAAAAAGTCATATCTAGTCACCCAAAATAAACTAGTAGCCTTCAGTTTAAGAATTAAAACATGTAGTAACTTAATCAAGAAAAGAATGTAAAAAGAACATTCTAAAACTATCATGGTAACATGTTTTGAAACAGTAATGTGGAGTTTTCAAAGAGATTAAACAACAACTTACTTGACTGTTAGCACATTTCGAAGTGCCTGGCAAAATTTCCTTCGACTTCAAGTCACTGTTAACTTCAATAGTCTTAAAAGAGTCTGGCTTAGCATATGAACAATCATTGTTGTCAGAACTGCGAGCACTAGAGGATTTCTTCTTTCTGGAAGTTTTTTCAGACCCTGAACTTGTGCGATGATTTGAGCTTTTTGTAGAATTTTGATTATATTTACTTGATTTTATGGACGGACAGTTAAGCAAATGGATATTGGTAAGAGATAAGCGCTTGTTCTCTGAGCTGCATTTCTTGGGGCTAAAAATAAATTCAAAACCACTTATGTAGTATTTTTATATTTATCACAAATTAAAAAAGTTCTACATTCTACCATTTTACTCTAAAATTAAATACAATTCTAAATTTTAAATGAACAAAACAAGTTTTTATGCAAACATAAAAGCTCTCAGTAGTTTTACGTTAAGCTTCATACAAACTGCTATTTTGCTAATAATAAGCCTTTTTTTTTTAATTCAGAAAATGTCTTGAAGATGAATGTGAAATATTTAAAGTTGAACACAGGTCTTACTTATCCGATGGATATAGCTGAAGTTTCCAAAAAGGGCACACTATTCCTTACAAAAAAAAAAATTAAATCGATAAAAATTGAAGTTTTATAACATAGTAGCATACCAAAGTGCAGGAGAGAGTATCAAAAGCTTATTGGTTTCGTATAGTTTTGATGAATCAAGTTAAAAAAAAAGTTTTTCGTATTACCAGAAGAAAATTCTTATGACTTTGTTTCAAATATGTGTAAAGTTGACACTTTATTTACAAACGTCTTGATTCACACGTCTAATTTACAAACAAAGGGTTACAATTTTATGAACAGCTTACTAGTACCAAAATATCTTATTTAGAAAATGCTGTTTGATTTTACAAACACTTTTTAAGGTTCTAGACAGTTCTTAACATCAAGCATTTTTTTTTAAATAAAATATTATTTATTAATAAAAAGAATTAAGCAAAAAATTTAGGGGCTCCCATTTTTTAGAAAAATTTCATATGAAATTTGAGGGGCCCTTACAAGTTGAGGGCCTTGCCTGGGCATGTGCCCCAAATGTCTTCCTGTAAATCTGTCATACAGTCGAATCTATTAATTTAGCAAAACAATTTAGTGCATCATTTTTCAGCAATTTTCTGAAACGTGTGCACAAAATTGAAATCATCCTGAATAGACTATTTTGCCTTTCTCACAATCAAAGGGCAAATACAAGGCTTTGGAATAACACAGACATACAATAACAGTATAAATGATACATACACTATCTTTCTGGAATCTTGGGCATTGTACAACAAATCTAGGGCACTTTCCGATGTAGAATGTGGTACTGCTGGAGAAGAAGTAAAAGTTTGATGAACATCTGTAACACTCCAAGGTCTATCTCGGTTAGTTCTTTTTTTCTTTCTTAAACGAACTGAAGAAGGTGTCTCAATAGTACCAGTTTTTTCATTTAATTCAACCTTACTCTCAGGCATAGATGGTATGACAGTCTCAATTGAACCTATTAGAGAAAAAATGGTTTTGCTAAATGGATAATACTTTAATATTAAAGTGATGACTATAAACCTTTAGAGCTTAGTTTTCAGGAGAAAAATATGAATTTTAGGTGACCTTAGCATAGAAGAAGGATTTAAAAATCATCATTCAGAGTTTGCGCTAGAGATTTCAAATTGCTAGCCAACAAATTAGCCCAATTTTAAAAGTCTTAGCTGAATTCGAAGTCTTAGTCAACGACTTCAATTGCGATTTTTCAAATTTTTTGGAAAAATTCAATTAGAAAACAAAGGAATAGTGGTATAAAACATACAAGTGCTCATACTTTAAATATGCAGCATACTCTTAAGTTGAATAAACACTTAATAACTATGGAATTCCCAATTTGTTGTTTTTTTTTTTTTTCCTTGCAGAATTTCTAAAAATAATTTTGATGATCAAGGGAAAAACTTCTATTTTTTTTAATGAAAAATTCTGACAAATTTTCATTTGCCAATACTTTTGCCAAAGCCAAATTTACAAGTTTATTGCATTTGGCCCAGTGGCGGATGCTTAGCGCGATTATAATGTTTAATAATGTCAACCAAAAAATATCCCATAAATAAAAAGGAGTTTCACAACCAAACAATAGCCAAACAAGAGAATGATGAAAATTTTAGGAGTTATATAACCTGTAGCAAAGGTTTACATTACGCAGCTCAAAACAAGGGTGGACACCTTTCATGGACAACAAATTAAAAAAGGAATTTAATTCTATACTACTCATCACTTCAAAGCAACACTAGGATATTTTACTGTTATTTCTGTGATTAAATGACTTACTGTTCCCCTGAGGTGACACTTTATACATTAATTTCTTCCTTTTGTACAAATTAGAAAATGGTTTTAAATGCAGTTACAGATTACTTAATGATTGTAAATTTTAAGGAATTTAATTCTAAGCAAGTTCCAACTTTATACAGAAGCTTGGTAAGATCTCGACTGTTCAGCTTTGATTTCCTTATAATTAAGGTTAAGAAATATTTATTGAAAAGGGTTCAAAAGAGAGCTACTATGATTTTTTAAATAGATTATGATTTTAGATTTAGAACACTCGATAAATATAATCTTGCTGAAAGGAGAATAAGAGGGGCCATGATACAGCTATTTTAGTTTATTAAAATGAAAGTTGTTTACTGGAAACATTTCTGCAGAGATGATAAAACCAAGGGTCAACTTTTTAAATCCCATACCCCCCTAATCTTTTAATTAGGAATTGTTTATAGCAAAAACAGTTGTTACTTGAAAAAGGGTGAATAGTTTTAAGCATTGACAAGAACCAGTGTAATTGGGTCCGGAGTTTATCAATGGGCTGACTTTAAACATTGAAGACAATGCAAATAATAGAAAACTAACTAAATTACTACTAACAAATACTAACATTTATATTTTTAAGTTAAAAAGTTTTTGAAGTTAATTGTTAAAATTAAAAATAAATACAAATTAATGTTTTATTATATATATATATATATATATATATATATATATATATATATATATATATATATATATATATATATACAGTCGGACCTCCATATATCGAAGTAGCAAATTTTCGGAAAAAAATTCGATATATAGAAACGATCTTATTTTATCGTCCAAATCTCCTAAATAACTAAAATTAAAGCTAATTTTCGTGTATAAAACCCAATTTCTAATTTATACGAGCAACGGATTAAATTAAAGTTGAAAAATAAAAAAAATAACCAAAATTACATTTTTGCGCCGTCAGACATTTTCATTCTTTTGCAATTAACTTGATTCGCAACATTAGGGGGTTTCGTTTTGACAGTGTAATCGAGGGAAAAGTAAAAAATCAATTTACTTCACTTGAATGATTTTTACTGAAGCTAAAACACTAGGAATGATAATCAACAGACAAAAGGGATAACTTGAAACTGATTTTACAGTAATACTGGTTACAACTTAGATTTGAAATAAATTTGAAGGAATTTAAGAACTCCAGAACGGAGCAACAACCTATCTACACAGCCCTCAACCCCAGAATACTTATGAGTTTCGTAGCAACCTTTAGTGAACATAATTTTCTCCCCTAATTTTCATTTTTCATGAGACAAACAGTCTGAAGTGGAAAAATTTTTTTCGATATATAGAAAAAAATTTTCTGTGTAATGAACATAGAAATTTGCTGAAATTTCGATATATAGAAAATTTCGATATGTGGAAGTTCGATATATGGAGGTTCAACTGTATATATATATATATATATATATATATATATATATATATATATATATATATATATTAGGGTGGTCCTTATTTATAAGGAAAAAAATTTTTTTTTCGAATTTTTTAGAAATTATTTGCCAGAATGTACCTTTATATAAGACATGAAAATATAACAAATTTCAGCTCAATCGGTTAATATTAACACGTGCCGCATCGACGCTGAAGTTGTGAGATTCAATGTAAGGCAGTTATTACCTATAAGAACGACAATGTACGCTCGACTGTAAACATAAAATTACGCATTTTGTTTTAAATTTTAGTATAAAAACATACTAATTAAAATGAAAACGTAAAATAAAGATATAGTTTATCCTAATACTATATTTTTTATTTATTGAAATGATACATCCACTTCAGATACATATTTTGGATTTAAGTAAGCCTCCTTTTGTGGCGACTGGGAACTCTCTCCGGTACTCCTGAACAACCTGAATAAAAAAAAATAATATTGAATGTGTTTTCTAAACCTAGCCTATATAATGTGTTCAAGAAAAAAATAACAAAAAATTAAATTTGTTTATACATACCTGTATCAAAAATTGTTTTTGATGTTCATTTTTCGTCATTTTTTCATTGTAATCCTCAATCAACTTGACTCCTCTTTCTGCAATATCATTTGTACATTTTAAGGTTGAAATGATATTTTTTCCTGTGCGATAATCCTCTCTGTTTTCCCAATTCAGCGGATCGTCCTGAAGAAATTCAACACAAATACCGAATCGTTTAAATAACTGAAGTGAATTGGCGGACAATAATTCAGTTGGTAGATCTTTTTGAACAAAATTTTGGACATCTCGGATTTGCAACGATAGTTTTTTCTCAATGACTTCTGTCTCTTCATTTTCTTCTTCTTTTTCATTCACAGTTTCTATGTTTTTACTTGCACATTCCATAATTTTTTGAGCCATTCTAATTTTTTCAACTCTCTCAATTCTATCGTCAAATATTGCCATGGCAGCACACTCTTCACTTAGATACCATAAATGGTTTAAAAATTTTGTTATTGCAATGGTTGCAATGTTTTCATTAATATTTTTAAATTTAACCAATTTTCTCAAAAAATATATATCATTTAGGGGAGCTCCTGTAGTATTCGTTGCTGAAAACCAGGCCTCTACATAACAGTATACAACGAAAACGCAAATTTCTGCATTCAGTTTGGAATTATCCTCTCTCATTTTCATTTGATCGCGAAATAAAAAAAGTTTTAAACAATAAATCGCTTTAGACATCCATCTCGCTAAATGATATGCACCGGGGGCCCTAAAACTCACATTTGTTTTATCTCCCAAAAAAATGAGCGTCAATTGCAAAAACTCTTTGTAGTCATCACGTGGTTGCTCTTCTGCAAGTTTCTGTTTCACAAAATAAATAATTTCGGGCGCTACATCTTTCAGTGCATTATAAACGGCTTCATCGCTGGTATAATCTAAAAATTTCATTTTGTCAATATTCTTCCAGTTTTCTTTAAGTGCTTTGAATTGAGCAATTTCAGGGCCGGATGTTACAATTGCTTTTGTCCTCGTGAATACACCAGCCAAAACGACCTCAAATATATGGTGTCGGCATGGAAGCCACAAAATATCTCGCCCTAACCTTTGTTGAAGCAGAACTGCAGCTCCTTTTATACGTCCAGTGTTTGATGCTGTAGTATCAAAACAAAAGGCTTGAATTTTTTCGGTTAAATTCCATTCATCAGTGATATGGAACACAGCAGAGCAAACTTCCGATCCTCCTGATGATGCAATTCCAGGTACTCCTAATAATTGTTCAAAATCTAAACCAACCGCGATCACAGAAGCCGATCAATTTTCTCATTTTTTGTGATATCAGGCAATAATTTGGAATCCCAATGCACTTCAATAAAATTTGCATCATTTCCTACCGATTTTATTGATGAATATTTTATTTTCCGCAAAATCTCTCTATTTCTTTTGATAGACGATCTATTGAGAACAAACTCGGTGATATCTATATTAAGAGCTTCTAGGACGGCAGAAATAATATGCATTGCATCCCTGTCACTCACTTTACATTTGTCCAAGGCAGCGGCCAGGCGAGGTGTCATTAACGTCTTTCGTCCTCTCTTGTTTGAAGATGGACCCTGTTGAGATTCCGATATGAAATATATGTCATCTTCACTGTTGTCTTGATTTATCACTTTTTTCTGTGAATCTTCGTGTTCTTTATCTTCCATTTCAAAATGTCCAATCGAACAACTAGAATTTTCCAACAAATCTTCTTTTCTTTTCAACTCTGCAGCTGTGCGTTCTTCTTTCCGCTTTTCCTTACGTAATAATTTGATATCTACTCCCAACATACAACCTACTCTACCTTTCTCCCTTTGCTTAATTAAAAATTCTCTATCTTCGGCGATTTTAATCTCATTTAACGCATTTAAGGTGGCAATATCGAAAAGGTTGTCTAAAGCTTCTTTAAAATCATTTTCTTTTTCTCTCTGCCGTTCAGTATCTCTATTTTTAGATTTTTCTAAATTTCTGACATTATCGTACAAAGATTTTAATTTCGAAATACAGTTTGAACGGTTTTGAACTGGGATTCTTGCTTTTTTCCAAAAAACGACCACTTCATCAATAACTAAAGCACTGCTGTCATTAAGATTTAAATTTACCACTCTCATGTTATAAAAAAGTACACTCAAAACATCTCGTTTACATGGTAATTTACTACCGCAGATTTGATTTTTCATCACTCCAACTAGATAAATATTGTTCCGCAAAGTGGACATTTCAGCACTTTTATCAATTACTTATATAGCACGTCTTTTCTTATGCACTTCAAGTACGAAACTAAAACGAATGTAGCATTGAACAAATAATATGTAAAAACAAAATTGACTTGTCGAGACTTGTAGTCGCGCTTGTAGCGAATTCGAACGCACTTGGCGCCGACTCGTCGTAGCATGTTAGACAGTCAGATGCATGAAACTTCAAGGCCAATGCGGCACGTGTTAATATTATCGGATTGAGCTGAAATTTTGTATTTTTAATGTTTTGGTGTAACTGAACAAAATTACAAATAATTTTGAAAAAATATGAACTTTCGAAAATAAGGACCACCCTAATATATATATATATATATATATATATATATATATATAAGCTAATAATAATAATAAAAGTGAAAAATATTGAAAAGACCACACCAAGAGCCCATAGATGCGCAACGCAGCAAAACTAAAAAGTCAAGTAAATAAAAGATAAAGCAAACAGAATTACAAATATTAAACAAATTATAAATAACAAATGATGATAAAACAGGAAAATGCAAACAGCTAATATATAGCTAATATATATATATTAGCTAATATATATATATTAGCTAATATATATATTAGCTTATTTACTACATTATTTGAAACATATTTCCAGGGTTCATACTCTATTTGGATGAAACAATTCTATGACTTTTCCAAGACTTTTTCATGACTTCAATGAAAATTTTCATGACCTCGTTACACGAAGAGAATAGCACTATTTAATTTCAAACTTGGTAATATTTGGAAATGAGCATTAGCAAACGTCCCATAGCCTCATTGAAGCACTTACTCGTTGTGGAAAAAAATATAAGTGCACACTTAAAAAACTAAACTATTCTTATTTGTCTTTATCATATAAATTTAAGTAAAGTAAAAATGCAGTGAAGCAAATATAATGATGCTTAAATGTATGATTTTTTAAAAAACATGCAGAATGATATTGAATGGGACAAAGGTTGAATGAGTCATCATTAAGTTTCAATAAATTTGCTTCAAAAGTTACCTTTTAGTGTCAACAGTGCCTTTAATCATCCACATAACTTGACAGTATTTTGGTTATTTAAAGTAAAACCACATAGTTTCAGTTCTTTATGTTTCCAAACCAGATCTTTTTTGAAAAAACCATTCAGTAATGAATCAATCTTCTGATTCAAAAGTATATTTGTTTTGTTTACAAGTTTGCATTTTCAAATGCATATAAATTAATAGGCACAGAAATTTCAGAACACGTTTAATTTCCGACATTGAACGTAGCAGTGCGTTGCATGGATTAGTTTTGCGTGCGTATGTTGGGCACTACTGTTTTAGAGAATTCGAATTCCTCTTTTTCTGTATTCTGTTGCCTCACTTAATATCTATATTTTCTTAAACATTCAACAAATTAAGATAAACTCTGAAAAATTTAATCATAAAGTTCTTACAAGTGATGGAATTGAACTCGCATGCAACTGAAATGCTTTTTTTGAGTGGGCGTGGCAAAACTAAGAATGTGAAATTTTCTACTACAGAATATGAAACATAAGAAGTGTTGAAAATAACAGAAAATTCAAAATAAATGATGTCCAAGCAGTAAAATCACATCGCAAAAAATGGCAAGCGGCTGCGACAGAAGTGGATGCAATGAGATTTCAAAATTCAGATTTGATTTTTGGATCGTTCAATTTTTCACTTTTAATAGCTTTTATGCACAATACTGTTAAATCACTCAAGATTTCTCATGCTCCTTTAGTTACTGTTCCTTTCTCTTTGTCCAGGACATTTTTCCATGACTTGAAATAAATTTCCATGACTTTCAATGAAAATTTCAATTTTCCATGACTTTTCCAGGTCTGAAAGTCTGTTATTTTTTCCCCATGACTTTCCAGGATTTCCATGACCCGTACGAACCCTGTATTTCTTCAGTCTTGCAATATATTAAAGAAGAAACCTTTGAATGTAATAAACTTTAAATAATTATAATTAGCATTTGTAGTCATGAGAAACAGAATTACTAAAAGAAAAATTCATGTTAAAAAATAGCTGCCAGCAACAGGCCCTTGAAAAAGAAAATGACAGCAGCTTTAATCCTTGTTTAAAGTTGCTAAAATAGCTTTCAAAAACAAATCCGACTAAATTTTCGGTGTAACAAATGTCTAATTCCTTACCACTCAGACACAAGGATCTCTAAATTTTTACCACTAAGATTACAGCAAAATTAAAAAGACTCTTGACTATACTACTGACAATCTTGACTATACTGTTGACAGTCTTTTGAGAACTTTTTAATTTCATACAAAGCAGAGGAGAAAAATCTCTGGCGGCAAGAGGCCAGAGATTAAACATTAAAGCCAGAAAGTCCATGTCTGCGACAGGTGCTATTAGTATGAAAAAAAAATTAAGTATCCCATGTTCTCATGCAGAACTTATTATTTAGGTGTAAAACTATTAACTACTAAAACTTTTTTTTTCTTTAATTTTTAAATTCAGTCTTAATTTTTAGATACTGACTCTTACATTTATTTGATAGTGAATCATCTTCACTTAGATTTGCATGTATTTATAACAGACCTGCCAACCTATATGAAAAATCAGGAGACAGGGTTAGTTTCAAAGAAGAAAAGGGGAGGCCGTCATTTAAGGAAAAAAATATGGTTTTATCAAGCATTTTTTGTTCAAAATATGCTAATTTAATATAAAAATTTAATAACATCTCAGAGTCTAAAAAAAATCCTTGTAAAATAGCATGCAAAGAGCAAAAGCTTTAATTATTTTATTTGAAAAAACACTAATACAATTTATATTAGTGCCATTAGTACTAAGACACTTATGTCATCCTAGCTATGATATTAAATTCCTTTAATAAGTTGGAATTGTTAAAACATTGCAAAACATATGGGAAAATAAAGTAAATATACGGAAAAAAAAATCATAAAAGAGTTTTCTACAGCAATATATTTCAAGTAGAACAATAAGCTTTTATTTCAAAGCAATATTTGGGGGGGGGGGGGCTAAAAGCAAGGGAATGCCGAAAATACCTTTGAATTTTGGCAAAAACAGTAGCTAAAAGATTGCTGCCCAATTACCTGCAATGCGCTGAATCTGCCTAAGCTTTTTTCCCCACTTGCATACGACATACAGTACAAAAAAAATGGTTCCATCATATCTTGGAAAGGTCGAAAAACTAAACTATGGCAGTGTCTTTTAATTAAGATTAGAAAAATTATTTTGCTTTTAAAAATTAAAATTTCGATAAATTATGAAAAAATGATGGTTAAATAAAAAATATAACAAGCGGGAGAAATTGGTACTTAAAACCAGGAGATATCGGCAAAAAACGGGAGGCTCCATTGAAAAACGGGAGAGTTTTCAGGTCTGTAATCAGGTTAATTTGAAATGGAATGACCTAAATCAAGAAATTTAAAGGTGGGAGCTAATTCAAACTGTCATATCAGAGAACTTTTCTTATATATATTTTTTTTAAATCAAGGACATCAATATATTTCAGAGAGTAACAAATGAGTATATTTTCTAAAATAAACACCTTTGACCAGAAGGCAAAATTTAAAGTAACAACATTTTATTGCAAATTTTGTGCAAAAAAATGTGTTTACTTTTAGTTGTAAGTAAATTTTTTACTAAAAGATATTACACATACACATATAGGACAAACAAATGCATTTTCCCAATCAAAATAGCATTGAAGACAACTCACGAAAAATCTATTTTTAAACATGAATATGCAACAAACAGAATTAAAAGAACACAAATTGAAACATACCTGTGAAAGACTGTGACAGAGTAACACTATTATTAACATCTGAAGCATTCGATTTTTCACTGTCTGATTCAGTAGTTGTGTATTCGCCACTTGCATCACAAGAGCTATCAACAGTTTTAGTCGATGCGTCATCTTTAAAAGATTTTTCCTCTTTTCCTAAATTATCATCTGAAACACACTCATCAGTTGAATGGCACGTATTCAGCCAAGCTTGGACTTGGGATCTTTTTTCATTATGATGATTTGATTTGTGAGATATGTTACTTTTAGGCACTTTGGATAATTTTTTGTTCTTTTTTAAAGTTGAGCTGGGAGAGGAAAGATCGTTTTGTACATTTAAACTCTCAGTTAACCCAAGACATTTATCATTTATATCTTTATCAACAACTTGACTATCTTTTGAGTTATAGTTACTAATAGAGGCTAAGTCTTTGATGTCTTTTCCATCAAGTAATGTTTTCTGACTAATGGGACTGAAGCTCAATTGTTTTACAATGCTGTTTGATGCTGTGGCTTCATCAAAGTTTGTTAATTCTTCAAGCAATTCATCATCAACTGATGTTACTTTATAAAATGAGTCAGGGACAGTTTTATTTAAACTAGAATGATAAAAAGGCTTTTCTTCAGACAAGAAATGTAAAGCTTTCAAACTCACAGATGGATATTTATCTGGTGCAAGGTAAAATTTTTGTAAATTTGTGGCACTAGGTGAAGATTTGTCAAAAACTTTCGTTATGCTTTCTACCATCGGAATCTCACAGTTATCTAATTTTTCATCATTAGAAAAATGTGCAGAAGTCTCACTAGAGTAGCCAACATCCTGAACAATTTCAAATTTTTTAGTTCCACCTTGGCTTTCAGCTTTCAGTTTGGTAATACCAGTATCTCCAACCATGACAGCTTTGTCATTTTTGGGAGTAAGCTCCTCTGTTTGCAAAAGAACATCAACTTGCAGTTCGTGATCCAATTCATCAAGGCAGTCATCAACAAGCACATTATCACATTTGTAACTCATTTTGCTTCTCAGTTCATTTTCTAACAGCGCGATTTCATCACAGTGCTCACTCAGTCTTGGATATTTTTTCAGGGGCTCCTCACTAAAGCTTTTGTCCAGTTTTTCAGCACCCTAGAACATTTTTAAACTGAATCAGAATATAGAGAAAAAAGTAAATGATTTATTTTTATACTTTTTCTTTTATACGTTGTAAAGTGAATTGTTAGGGTAATTTAGAATACATATTGTTTATTCTTATTTTATGTTAGGCAAAAACAGGGTTCCCACTCTAAAATGGAAAGCAAAATAAAGCACTTTAAAGCACCCTACTTTTTCTCTAAGTATGGTGATTGCTATGTGTTCTTTGTAAATTATACTATTTGCATAGTTTATGTATTCTGGTTATATTAATTAATACCTGATTCCTGAAGATCCAGTAACAAACAGGAAAATACAGAACATAAATTTTACAGAAATTTAAAAACTAAGACAACAGCATAAACAAATATTGCAATCAAAAAAGCAAATTTTAAGCTTAATATAGAATTGAAAGTGTAAACAAGGATTTGAGAACAATCTACAGTGGTTTTGTGGAGCATTTTGTGATTTTGCAGAGCGAAGACTACTAGAAAGTGGGTTGAAAGTAGCACAATAATTAGGTCATACGTATAATAAAAAGTCAAGAGAAGGCAATCCGAATAATTCCAGACCTTAATTTTAGTATGAAGCTCACAGAGTAGGGTTTAAGCAAAATCCAAACTATTTGAAATTGGAAACTGCTCTTGTATTGTAGATTATAGAGCCCCTAAAAGAGGGGTGTTACCGCAGATGTAAATGTAATAAAAGTTATGCAAAGCTACTATATTTTAAAATATTAGTATGACGATCAGAATGTGCAGCATAAATCAACATCTTCCATTTTCAAGTTATAAATGTAACTTATTGTATCTACTGCTTAGTGTTCTTACAGTTCAGTGTTTTATTATTACTACTTACTGTATGTATCATACTGTTTTTCTTTTTCTCTCTCCCATTGATCATTGAATTTGTGCATCGTCACATTATATTTAATGATGCAGCTTTTTAAAAAATACGATAAAAATTCAGCTGTTTATGTAAGAAACGGTATATAGTTAAAAAATGATCTAAAGCAGTTTGAAAGGTGTTTAAAAATGTCTAAAATGATTGGGTATGTTAATAAAAAAACCATATACACAACACTTTTCTATAACGCGAAATTCCGACTTATGCGAGGAGTCTTGGAACCCATCCCTCGCATAGGTCGGGATCCGACTGTAGTAGAAACAAGAAACCTACCAAGTAGGATCCTATCGCAATTCGTGATTGTGAAAAGCATAATTTGAATTCAAGATCTCAAAATTCAAACTTTTTTATTGTTGTGTGTGTGTTTCCACGTTATTGGTAGTGATGTGCCGGATCGTTAAAAAAGTAGATCTGCGAATCCGGATCATTAGTGTCAAGATCCGTGGATACAGATACGGATCTCAAATTTTTTTTACCCAATTCAACTATCCAAGTGTAAAATTTGTTATGGAAGGTATTCCCGTCAGAATAATGGCAGCTTCTTCAAAAAATGTCAACTGCAGCAAAAATATAATCAAGACTATGATTTACTCTTTAAAGAAATCTCCATTAAAATTGAGGGAGAGTTGGAAGGAAAGGGTCAGCGCTGCATTAATGCTTAGATGGAATGTAAAAAATTATTTCTAGCTTCCTCGGTAGATGTAGGATACAGGAGCAAGAGTGTAAAGCTGCAACTGGACAGGCTAGAAATAGTTTTTGGCATTTTATTTTAGCATAAATGCAGCGCTGACACATTCCACCAAACTTACTCCGACCAAGTAATACAGAGTTGGGAACACCTTTACAAACAGTAAATAGAGAATTTAGTCTCACTTTTTTTGAAGGATGCCGAGAAAAACAAAAATGAAGAATAACAGAAACCCCAAACCAATAACAAAAACTAATATTAAATTAAAAATTAAAAAAAAATAAAACATGTCCCAGAGAGCCAACATCATATTAAGATGAAATTTGCAGTCAGATTACACATTTGTCAACAAATATGAACTGACAGCAGGTAAAAATTTTAAATCATTGAGCTTTTTCTTCTTATCTTCCAACAATGAAATCGATACCAATCACGCATATAAAGGCTTAGAATTGCTTTTAAAATTTGCTTTACAAGATTATAGCTCTTACTGTATATAAGTTGGAAGTTTCAAATAAATATCAAATGCAGAAAACTTCGTTCTTTCAATTGGGACCAACATTTTCAACATACGGGTAAATTTTTACTACCATAATTGTGAAAAACGTTAAGTCGGTTTTTAATTAATATCTCCGGTAATTAAAGTTCTACAAAAACAAGGCCAATCTAAGAACACTTTCGATCAAATCACCTTTTGAACAAAAAATTGAGGAATCAAAATCGGTTCATCTGTTTAGGAGCTACGATGCCACAAAAAAACACACTGATACACACTTTTAAAACTTATTTCCCCTTCCTTTTTGCAACGAAGAGGGGGGGGGGGGATACAAATTGGCTTCTGAACTGATACCTTATAATTTAAAGAGGGAATAAAACCTAATTTAAACGGAATTAAAGAGTCTTTTATTCAAATATTTAAAAAAAATTTAGAATAGAAATGATCCGTTTAAGATCCATCAAAAAAGTAACGGATACAGATACAGATCTTTATTTTCCCTCGGATATCCCGAACATCACTAGTTATTGGAATAGCTAAGGATTTTTTTATATTGAAGATACAGCTTCAAAGCAAAACGTTTTGTTGTCAGTACAATATGTTTAACAAAATTGTGCATTGGATAAGCATTTTATAAATTACTAAAATATTGACTATTTTATATCCTTATGAACAAAATTTATGATGGAAGTTTTATGATTTTTTTACATCATTAATGACAGAATATTTTTAATTAATAGGATAAGCTAAAGAAAGCACAGCTTTTTAGAAATGATTATTATGATCATTTAGCAAAAAAATTTTCTGAAATATGCAAAAAAAAAAAAAAAAGCCTTATACTTTTTTATAAAATTGAATTATTCCTAAGTGTTTTGATTTTGTTTAATGGCACTAAAAAAGTTATTGATCAATCAGTAAGCGCATGCAAAGATTTCAAAGAATTACATATTTTATTTAAATGCAAAAAAGAACAAAAAATTAATTGAACTATGAATGTGCTGTGGTGCCTAGGTATTGTGATGTGGTTTCACACAATAAAAATTCAAGGTTATTTTAATTTTGAAAAAGAAAAAATTTGCAATTAAGGAAACTGTTTCTAGATAAAATTTTTGTTACCGATTTCGTAATTTGATTTAAGGAAGCATGGCTAAATTGAAATTAATGCTGCTGCGTAATCAACTTGATTGTTGTTGGTATTAAGAGTGTAATAGTAGTTTGATTAATGCTGTGTGTTGTTTATTACTAGTTGCATGGGTTGGGTGTCTTTAACTTAGATTGTTTACCTTGAAATTAAAAAAAAAAATAACCAAGTGGATTATTTTCTAAAACCACCAATATCAACTTTGCTTGTCTGTGGTTTTTTGTGCCACCCTATTCCATGGATAACCGGGAGGAAATAAATTTCAGAGGTGGGGAGATAAAAGCATGACAAAAGATAACTGATTTCTAGTATTACAACATAAAAAAAAATTGGAATTTCAGTGTATAATAGAGACACAATCTCCCCGGAATTGCAATAAATACGTTAATGTTAAACAGATAAATTCAATTTCATATTCAATTATGTAAAAATGTTTTAAATTATCTGTTTTTCTGAAAATACTTGCGGCATTTTAAAAGATGAAAATGCTGGAAATCTAGTGAAATACCGGAACGCAATCACACACATCCCTGGATAAATTTGCAATCAAAATTTATTCAGTCACTTAAAATTGCACAATTTTTATTATCCTGTAGACTAGAAAAATAAATAAAACTATGTAAAACAGAATTAATTAAAAATTTGAAAAAAAAAGTTAAATGAAGGCAAAAGAGATGACTTTTAAATTAAAATTCTATAAAATATGAACAAAATATTAAAAAATATCTTACTGATTTTGAGTTTTCTATCAGCTGCTCCAATATGCAATGACATTCTATTGATTTTAACCATATAGAATGCCATCTGTGTTCAAGATTTTCAGCAACTCTCCTAACACGTTCTGCATCCCAAACCATCAAGGAATTTTGTCCAAACCGAACATTTCCTTTCAAATGTTCACACAGTTTTAATAGTGATGAAACATATTTTCCTTTGGCTTCTATTTCTTTCTGAAAAGACTAAAAGATGAACTTAAATTACTACACTTATCTTCTTAAATATTCTAACAATATTGAAATAAATACATAAAAATAGTTGAGGCAGTCAGAGTATTTTATAATTTTGAGTAAAACACCATCAAAAGTAAGCTTCATTGAGAAGTTTTTCTAAATCATGCTCTCTATAGCTTAGATTTGATGTAATCTTAAATACCTGCATCTTTGAAAATAATTAATTCATTGAAATGTCTCATATATAATTTAAATAATTACCACTTTAAGATATCAAACTAACTTTTATTTTTTTTTAAAAATCTATTCTCTTTTTCTCTGCAACAAACCAAAAAAAAAAAAAAATTTTTTTTTTTTTTTTTTTTTTTGGGCAATCACGATTGCTTATTGCTTTCATTTGACTGTTTTGATGTCCTACGATTTTATTTTCCCACCAGCACCCTCTGCAGCACCACCGACCACCTCAGGATGCTGCTCCTCTAGTGAAAAACTGTCTCCAGGTTGCTTCAATATCCTACACTTACACACATACATACTGCACGTACACACAAACACACACATACAAACACACACTCCAACACATACACACACGCATACATACAGACACCTACACATACGCCTACACACAAGTACCCACACACTCATGCCCGCACACAGACAGAAACACATATGCCTACACACATACATTCCCCCCCCACACAAACACTCATACACACAACTACCCACACACTCATACCTGCACGCAGATACAATCACACATGCCTACACATATACATACCCCCCTACACACATACCCCCCACACATGCCTACATACACACTCATGATTGTGAAAAACATAATTTGAATTCAAAATGTCAAAATTCAAATTAATTTTTCTTTTCTTTTTTTGAGCAATCAGGATTGCTTATTGTTTTCACTTGGTGGTTTTGATGTTCTTATGATTTTATTTCCCACCACCTCCCTCTGCAGCACCACCGTCAGCCGGCCCTCCCGATGCTGCTCCTCTAGCGAGCAAAGTCTCCAGGTTGCGTCCATATCCTGCACACACAAGCATACGCACACACAAACATACGCACATACAAACACACACAAGCATACGCACACACAAACACACACAGGCATACGCACATACCTACACATACACAAACACCTGCACACACATACACTCATGCCTGCACACAGACACAAACACACATGCCTACACACATACCCCCCCCCTCCCACACACACAAACACACTCATGATTGCGAAAATCATAATTTGAATTCAAGATGTGAAAATGGAAATTATTATTTTTTTTTAATTTCTTTAATGTAATGATGAACTTACAGCTTTTAAAATCAATTTTACAACTTAGTGTAAGTTTCCAGAACTTACTGGAAAAACTAATACCTACTTTACAGAACTAAGCAAAAAAACATAGTTGGTTTGGTTCAGATGCTGTATTCCCCCCCTCCCCCCCAGCCATATCTGATTATTTTGCACAATATTGAAATTATTTTCTTCGCCAAGCAGGCGATAATTTTTAAACATTTACATAAAATAACAAAACTGTAACTCATAAACACGAACTTTTTCAGATAAAAATGAAAGACTGAAATTTTTGTTAACATGGCT
Organism: Uloborus diversus; assembly: GCF_026930045.1. Taxonomy (NCBI): domain Eukaryota; kingdom Metazoa; phylum Arthropoda; class Arachnida; order Araneae; family Uloboridae; genus Uloborus; species Uloborus diversus. The sequence continues at coordinate 101,915,298 of NC_072738.1, forward strand.
TTACGTACATGAAAATTATAGAGGATCATCTTTAAAGCTTTGAGAAAATTTCTACTACCACGTGGGAAAGCTCTCTTTTTTTTAATTTTATTTATTTATTTTTTTTTAATAATTCATGTTTTTTCTACATTCAGAATTTAAGTTCTGAATAACATTAGGACTCCTGCACTTTTTGTTCTAGCCTCAGAATAAAACACACACATTTGTCACAATACAAATTCAAACATTAGAAGGTCATTAAAAATTTGAGGTTTGTTCTGTATTAAACTTTGAAGTTTCACTTAATAAAAAAAAATTCTGTTGGTGACTTACAAGCAAAACTATATTTTTAAGTACTCATCATATTAAGAGAAGTAAAATTAATTAAAGCACAGCATTCATGGTAGAACAGAAATATATTTATAGTAACTCAAATATAATTCAGTCAACTATCTTTTTAACCCCCAACACACAAAGGAAGGGGGTTATAAGTTTTACATGTCTGTGTGGGTGTGTGTATCAGTCTGTGGTACTCTAGTGCCTAAACGGATGAACTGATTTAGAAAAACTTTTTTTTTTGTTCCAAAGGAGAATTGATCGAGTGTTCTTAGCTAGTTTGCGTCTTTGGATGACCCTAATTAACGAAGATATTAATTAAAAACCTCTGAAAGATTTTTTCGATTTTTGTAGTGAAAATATATTTAAAAATTTTTTAATTTGGTACCAAAATAAAGAGTTTTTTTCTGCGTCTCACAGAATGTTTGGAACTTCCATGTTACATAGAATTCAAATTATAACGTTTTTAAAGCAGATTTTAAATACGGCTACGCTTTTTTTCAGCGATTAGTAACCGAATTCATTGTTGGAGGACAAGGAAATTAAAAGCAATGATTTTAAATTTTCATCTGTTGCCAGTTTCTAAGTGTTAACAAATACTTGTAATTGATATTAACAGTATAAGGCTTTTGAAAGCATTTTAAATTTTCCCTCTTGATTCTACGTAGGTCAGTCAGAAAGTTACCTGCACTTCTTCGTAAATCTGTTCCGTCTAAGACAATTTTGATGAAATTCTGTGGCAATACTGAAGACTTACCTTTATCGAGTGATGCAGCGGTTTCCCGAAGACACATTTAGTTTTTCTGATTATCAGTTGCAAACATGTCTCGACAGTTGCAAGTAGGGTCCAAATTGGAAATGTGTGCAATGATTCAATTTTGTGGGCAAAAAGGTGCAACTGCACTGAAATTTATGGGCAGTAGCATGAAGTTCATGGTAAAAATGCTATGTCACATGCAACATGTTTGAGAATGAATGTGCAAATATTGACGACGCTGAGCCGAGGGAAGACCAAGTTTATATAGGAAGTGTGGAATCACCTTCCCAAGCCACCCTAACCTTCCACCTCCTGACTTCGATTTTTTTGGTCCCATAAAACAAGAACTTTCAAAGCGATGATACTATTTGGATGACAAAGTGAAAGCTGCAATCCAACAATAGTTATCGGACATTGGACGGGATTTCTTTGAAGAAGGCATCGAAAAACTTGTACCAAGCCTCGAAAAATGCTTAAATAATGGAAGTGGTTACGTTAAAAAGTAGATTTTTAATGGAACTTTAAAATTGCATTAAAGTTATTGTAGAAGTTCAATCCTTTTTAGCCTACTTTCCCAGTAAAAGTCAGAAAAAGAAGAAAAAAGCATGAAAGAAGGCTTAATGCATCTTAAAAATATCGCAAAAAACAAAAAAAAAATCAAAAATAAATAAATAAATATCGACAAGGCCCAATATAGACTGATTTCACTACCGTTTTTCGGTACCTTCACAAATCTTATTTTAAAATTGGTACTTTCACAAAAATCAAGTTATAAAATCAGCAGCTTCACAAAACTAACTTGCACATTCTAGAATATTTAAAAATCGAAAATTTTACAAAAATCTGTATTCTAAAATAGAAAACTTGTTTTTCTGTTTAAAACACAATTTACTCATAAAATGAAATGCTAAGATGATTTATATGAACAATCGCTTAGGTAACAACTTTTTCATATATTAAACTGTTTTTCGCCAAATTGCATATTTATGTAACGTAGCATCAGTTTTGGGGGATGATAATTTCCTGAATTGTACACAGTAAAAAAGCCTATTGAGCTGAGATACAATGGTAATTTCCCTACCTGTTGGCCCTCCCCCCCCCCCCCCCCAAGAAAAAAACGTTAGAAATAATAGTAAACGACATTTGAAACTTTCTAACTACCATTTAAATTGCTTTAATTTTCTAAACAAAAAGTAGAATGTGCCTTTGAAAGATCCCAAACACAATGCTAATAAAAAAAAACTTTCACAAAAATAGATTATTGATACAGTACTTTCACAAAAATAGGTAGTGAGAAAAAAATCCTGGATTTGCCCCTGATCGAAAAAGTAAAAATTGGAAAGTAGGGTATAGAGATGGGGGAAAATGTCTGTCTGTCCTCCCTAATAACTTTTGAATGAATAATCCGATTCCAACAAACTTTTTTTTGTTCAAAAGATCTTGGTGAGGACACCTTATTCCCATATCTCACTTTTTGATTTGAACTATTTTTTGTTCAATTTTGAATGGTTCAAATAAATTTAACATTAGCACCTACAGGGAACTTCAAGGCAATTCCAAAATGTGAGGCGAATTTGCTTCACTTTGTGCCAAAACTTTGTTGTCAAAATGTTTCAAGGGCACCCATATGCAAAATTTTAAATGGGGGGGGGGGGGTTCTCAGACATTTTCCCCATAGTTTAGCAGGATATTTTCCCCATAGAAACTGATTTCAGTACAGATTAGAGTTGTATAAATTTATCATTTTTAATAACTTATTCATTAATTGCTGGAGAAAAAATGCTTTTACATTTTTGCACAAAAAAAAGTTCAAAAGGGGGGGGGGCTTGAGCCCCCACTTGCCCCCTCCCCAATATGGGCTTCCTTGAAATGTTCCGCACATGAGCACAAGACATGGAGAATCTGAAGTGGGGGTGTGGGGGGGAGAACTATGTAAACAAAGTGCAATTGATAAACAAAACAAATGCGCGCGCATCTTTGGCGGGAAGCCAGCACATTTTTATTAATAGCCACTGAACTAAAGTTTGGTATACTTACTATTTTGAAATTGAGAGAAAAAGTTACATTCCGATCGAAATTACGCGATGCATTATTTAATTCACAAATATTTCTCGCAAAATGTTGAGACGAAAATCGTTACAGCTCGTCAGTTTACGACTGCTTTCTAAGCTCAGCAGACCCCCCTCGCTCCACACCTGAAAGGTCTCCATGTTTTCATTGGCAGAGGCGGAAGAAAGTCCCCCGTAGCTATGACGTCGGGTTTCGGCGAGGAGCAGCCGGCAAATAAGCCAAGCTTGGCGGGAGTCCAGAAAAAAACAAACAAACGAACCAAGGAAGCAAAAACGGCAAGCTTGTTTCAATCATCAAAATAACTGCCCCGAAAAGAGATAAATTCAATCCTTAAAATGTCTGCACAGTGTCATATGAGATAGACTGGTTAGTTTTGGAACAAGTTCTCTTGTGAGCTTGAGAATGAATGTTATCTTTAAAAATCAATGAGGTGGCACGACATATAAGATAAAGGTAATAAATGCACCAATTTCATGCAAATTTCAGAAAGAATAAAATTAATCCGCACACGCGTAGAAAAAAAAACGCCTTCAGTTTGGACTTGAAAAAAGAGAAAGATCCTTATTTTTTTAATGAGGCTTTTATTTCACTTCAAAAGATTTGCAATATTTTTATCTGAAACGTCATCACACTCGTTCGTCACAAAGAAAGAGGGCATGGAATCAGTTTCAAATTATCGAAGTATAAAGTAAGACAAGAAAAATTAAAGCCTTTTTTTTTCACAGCAAAGTCAAAAAAAAAAAAAAGCCGCGGACTTCAACTTTTGAGATAAATTAAAAAGGTCAAAAGAAAAAAAAATCACATAACCACAATACTGAAACAGAACTAGTATGTTGCGGCCATCACGAAACTTTCTTCTATATTTTTCCTTTTTCTGATCCCTCCCCATGCTTGACGAGGAAGCAATATTCCTAACAAAAACAAAATTACACATGCAAAAACTTGACGACCATCCCAATGTCTGAATTATTGTAAAAACAAAACAAAGAGCGAAAATTGAAAGTTACTTTAAAAGCCTTGCTTGAATTAATTACAAATATTTTATTTGTTAACAAACATAAGATGGCAACAGTTAAAAATTTTAAATCATTGAGATAATATTTCCTATCATTTCCATACAATTAAAATCACGAGAAATACGCAGACGACAATCTATTACGATTTATCTTTCTTATTGTTGCATAAATAAAAATATTTTTATTCGCAAAAAAAAAAAAAAAAATCAACACCTCTTGGAGCGATCGGCGTCAAAATCGAACCAAAGCCTGTTTACATATGGATTCACATATATTCCAAATTTCAACCAGAACGTAGCATTACTTCTTGAGATAGGGTACTCAAAATGGAAAAAAAGAACGGGTGATTGCGCTACCCCCTTTTTAGCTGTTGACACAAAAATAAAATCAGTTCTTATACCCACTAAGGGTTACTTGCCGATAAATTTTTCTTTCATTAAGTTCATTATTTCTTGAGATACAGCAGTCACAATTGACGACAAAAAACGTTCTATAGCTCAACCCCCATTTGAGTTATTGACACCAAAATTGAATCAGCACCTGTTCCTGTTAATACCAACATATGGACCAAATTTTGTTTGATTCCGCCAGTTACTTCCTGAGGAATAGCAAGCACGCGTAACTCGAAAAACGTCCCATTGCTCCACCCCCCTTGGAGGAATTCGCGCCAAAAACTAATGGGCACAAGTTCACATAGGGGCACATATGTGTACTAAATTTCGTTCGATTTCATGCGGTAGTTTTTGTTGTAGAGTGGCCACAAAAAACTGGTCACACACAGACGTGACACACATACATACACACACACACACATACATACACACACACACACACACACACACAGACAGACAGACATTTTCCAAAAATGGTCGAAATGGACTCAGCACACCTCAAAACTTTCAAATCCGTCAAAATTCGAAATTCGAAAATTTGCACGAATCCAATACTTTCTTCTATATATTAGATATAGAAGAAAGTAAAAACAATGGGTGGCGGCGACTCGAATGCGGACAGCAACCTGTCCTGTCAGCTTTGCTACCCCTCATCTTAAATTCGAATCCCATTGGAGAACTCTGTAATGTAACATATATCTAAAAGCGGACACATTAATCTAAATCACTTTGGATCTGTAAAAAGGATAAAATATAAGCCCCTTTTATTTGGGGGGGGGGGCATCAGATTACAATCGCCTTTTCCCTCTAGTTATAGTTTAAGATGTCAATGCATTTGCAAAAAGAAAGCGCGGTTTTCGTTGTTTTCTGATATGTTATATGTTTTGAGAATTTACTTTTTTACCCCCCCCCTCCACACACACACACATACATGCATACGCACATAGGAAACATTTGAAATGACGGGCATGGAAAATGATGTTTTTAAAAAAATAACTTCAATAGCAGAACATAAAAAAGCAGAAAAATTTAAACAAAACAATGATCTCCTTTTCAGATTGACGTCATTACGTAAGTGTAAGTACTAACGACTAAGACTAAACTGTTGGAAAATATATAATTAACACATTTGATGTGTTTTCCCCCTTACTAGACTTAATGCGTAGGGTTTTTATCAGCAACACCTAAGGATCCGCAAAAAAAGGAAAACATGAGTGCTACTGGTACTGAAGCTTCTTACGTCACAATGACGTTAAAAAAAATCCCAGTTTTGACATAGCAATTCAAACATTTAATTCTTTGCCATCATGGAAAACTGGAAGGCAAAGTTCGCCAAATGAAAATCGAGATGAAAAATCTTGCTAAATATCTTCATAAGATCTTCGTAAGATGCGGCTGTTTACAAATTTTATGCAACCATTCCACAGGTTGTAATAAATTACTTTTAAATAATAAAAAAACGCCTTCAAAAATACCCAGGAACTAAAAGCAAAAAATAACTGATTACACTTACATTCCGTTTCCTACCCAAACCCAAACATAGAAATGAAATTCATTTTACAATTCCAGTACAAAAATCAACTAAACTAAACACCGAATTATAAAATAAATTACTTTTAAATAAAAAAAAACCGCCTTCAAAAAACACAAAGGAACTAAAAAGCAAAAAATAACCGATTACACTTATATACTATTTCCTACCCACACCTAGAAATGAAATTTATTTTACAATTCCAGTACAAAAATCAATTAAACTAATCATCCAATTATAAAATAAATACTGATTTTAATTACTATACGATGAATTATTTTAAATACCTAACTAATTATATACGATCTCTTAATTTTTAATAACCTTTTGAAGTCGGGGCCTCCTATAAACTACTATGTAACGTAACTGACAACCCACTGATCCTGAATTAAACACTAATTTAACTGAACACGAATACTCAGATACGGTTGGATTTCTGAGCGGTTGGACATCGTTCCAAATATAACAGCACGTGGCCAATAGATAGCAACACGAAAATGTTGAATGGAAACTGTTTGCCTTATATTGCCAATCATTTACAGATCGGTCTTCCATGGTGCTTTAGAGGCATAAAGCAGAGGCAGGCAGTCAAAGATGACAATTTTTTCAGAAATTTGTCTTTCTACTAATACATTCTGACCAAAGATGTAATTTTTCAGAAATTCTGTAGATTTCTTTAAATTCGAAGTATATCTACTCGACATTCAGAGCGAGTTTCACGCCAATATAGTTAGTACTCTCAACTGTTTTCGGGTTCCTCGTGTTTTAATATTCAAGATAAACGCAAATGGTTCCAATTTATCTTTCTTATCATAAAACCATCCGAATCCCCCTCTACATATTCAACTACATCAAACCTATTCTCACTCAAACAATATATAATTTTTAGTATCCCTTGATATTTTCAAGCAAAGGCTATGTGTTCGAGGTCGAGGGCATGCAATTTAAAGACCCGGCAGTGGAACATCTGTCGCTATACGGAGAAAATTGAGAAGCAAGGAAGGTGAAAGGACACGAAACTTGATCCTCTTCCCCATCATCCTCTTCTATCATTCAATTACAGATGGCCTTCTTCGGAGTCAACACATAATGAGTTCTTTGTTTACAAACTGTTAGACCAGAAACGGGGGGGGGGGGAGAATAGGAAAAGTAAGTAATTTTACCACTCTTCGAGCATGTAATAAATGTGGTAGGAATCTTCTTGTTTTGGTATATTTGCAGATTCAAAAAATATTTGTCTAGCAAAGAATCTAAGATAGGCTATGCGAGATTTTTGGAAATTTGATTTTTGTAAATTAATATCCCAACAAAACATAAATGTGAAAAAAAGTCAAGTTCGGTTGAAATGAGGTGCGAGAAAGACGGTGTCACCGACAAAAAAAAGTTCAGATCTAAACAGTTACCAAGTTCCGTAGCAGTTACTCATAGAAGTTGGATTTTCCCATGCTCTTCAATTCATTAAGAAAACAATTTTTTACTTGCTTTGATAATGGATTTTAAACTTGCGGCAAATTTTAGTCATCACCATTTTTTTAAATTAATTAATTTATTTATTTTTCAAACTTGCCAAGTTTTAAATCCGATATCAAAGAAAGTAAAAAATTGTTTTCTAAATGAATTGAAGAACATGGGAAAATCCAACTTCTATGAGGAACTGCTACGGAACTTGGTAACTGTTTAGATCTGAACTTTTTTTTGTCGGTGACACCGTCTTTCCCGCACCTCATTTCAACCGAACTTGGCTTTTTTTCACATTTATGTTTTGTTGGTATATCATTACTTTTTGAAAAGCTAAATCAAAGGTTATGTTCTAATTTAGACAGTCATAAATGCAAAAGCGTATATTGCAAATATATAATTTCTTTTTTATTTTTCCTGCTGTTACAGTGCACTGGTTTACGGTTTCTTTTTATTAGAAGTTATGAAGATATTTCGATAATTGGGGACTTAGCGCGATCGCCAATTTTGGACAATAATCATCTGTTTTCCCATTTATCAGTAAGGCCAACGTGCATTAGCTCTTGGTCTTTGGCTTCCTCAAATTTGTCGACAATTAGGAACATTGCTAAGACTCATCTCAAAATCTGTCTGGAGTTTCTTTATTGTTCGAGGGGATAATCATAACGTAGATCGTAAAATATGCAGAATTGGCGAAAATATTTCTCAGTTGTTGAAATTATAGCTGCAATTTCTGCTCCTCCTGTAAAATTTTGCATTTAATTGAGATCTAAAGTTTTTATAAAATTTTAAAGCCGGGTCTTTTGATTTTAAAAGTTAAACTCTAGATTTACAATTTTCATTATTTGATGGATCATTTTTCATTTTAGCGGAACTTAAAGTATTGTTTCAAGCCCTATTTCGGTTAGAAATTAAATTGTTAATTTTGAACTTCAACAACCATGTTTTGGCAACGTTTGACGAGCCCATTTGTTTTGATTTATTTGGCGAAATGTTTTGCAATCGCGCAGTGAAGTGATTACGCCGCGATGCTCATAAAAAATAGCGTAGTTTTTTGCTATTTTAATGTAGTTTTTTGACTTTTTAGATTTTTCCCTTTACATATGCATAAAAATCCATCTTTATGCCGAATTTCAAGTATGTGAGACACTTGGAAGTTCGTAAACATTTTGATGAGTGAGTGAGTCAGTGTAAAAAATGATACTTTTCAGATAGTAATAATTCCGTAACTATAAGAGGTACATTCATGAAATTTAGAATTATAGGTCTGCTAGGCAGCTCTATTAGCTATACAAAATTTCAAGCACATAGATTTAATAGGTTTTGAAAAATGAAATGAGGGAGTCAAAAGCAGCTCGAAATGGTTCGTGTAAGATACACACTAGCAGATGTGTCGCCTGTTTTCCGAACTTGGCTGACACACTGCCGTGTGTCTAAATTACCAAGTTCATTTAAGCAGGCTCATTATATTTTGATGTTGAAAACAGGGATTCCAATATAAATCATACAAAATTTTTAAATAGGTAAGAATTTACGTAAAACAATTTTATTATTTTTCTGAGAAAAAGAGACTTTACGTACACAATAATTTTTAATCACTAAAAATACTGAAAAAAAGTTTCAGTTGTAAAATGATTTATCAAAATAAAAGAAGCTTCAAACATGCAGAAATAATTATGTAAAACTACTTGTGAACAGAAAACATTTAAGCTTGAATTTTTTTTCTTTTGCATTTTCTTAAATATTTTTTTTATTATTATTTTATTAATAAATAATGAATCTAAAACTTTGTTTTAAAGCTCGTACTTTTTTTTTAATCTATTTCTAGCAATAATTTAGAAAATACAAAAATTATGTTTACAATAAATAAAGTAAACAAATAATCAGAAAAAAAAAGAAGTACTTAGTAGTTAACTTACCAGAGCTTACCAGATATACTCTACCGCCAAAGTTTTAGGATTACATGGGGGGGGGGGGGGATAAAATAAAAAATTCAAATAAATTTAAAATCCAGCCCTCTGATCGCTCGAATGACAGCTGCCCCTGCCCCTGCCTGTAAAGGGGGAATTGCTGGAGATGACCTTGACTTTACGACGACGAAATCTGTTCAAATTTAAGGGGTCTAAGGACCTTTTACCTTCAAAATTTTCGATTTTCTGGAAAAAATAAATGTCATGCATAGGTCTGAACAATTTGATACCTTATTTATTACTATACGCCAGAAACTTTTTAAATTATCGTAAAAATGCGTAAACTTTCCCCGTAGAGATTTATGTTGAACAGCAGCTGTTTAAGCCTCTTTTTCTCAGGTGTCGGTTTCTTCGGTTTTCTCGTTTTGAGCGCATGATATTTCCGAAAGTTTCTTACATCTTAATATATAAAAATCTTCTGTGCGGACGTTTGTCACCATAAGGCTTTTAAACGGCTGGACCGATTTTGATCAAATTTTTTGTATGTAATTAAGTTGTGGCAAGCATGGTTTCGAAGCGCGATGGATCGGATCGGAAACGTTTTTGTTAATGAATTAATTAATATAAACATTGGATGGTTATATCTCCCAAATGATTAATATTTGTTTTAACCTATTGTTGAGCGAGAACTGAAATAAATATTTAACCTGTTGCCAAAGGACAATAAGAAAGTCAGCTCTGCTTTTTGTAATGAAATTTCCTACACTGTGATATGTCAATTGAGAAGAGATAAAACGTAGCGAGAGAGAGGGAGTGAAGCATTCATTTCTTGAAAGAACGATTTTAGGTCCCGAGATATATTTTAAAGTAAAGTACTGGAAGGTTCACTCAACTTTCTGTCGTCGTAGTTGAATCATGTGACTGGATCGGTGCTTTAGGTTTTCCCAGCCAAATGATCAGAAAGTACCTAGCAACATTTATTTCTCGGCTCAAATCTTTCTGAGTTTTTGAACCAATGTCAAGAATACTTTAAGGATTATCAAACTAATCAGTACATTATTAAAGGAAAAGGTGATAGAATTTAAAGACGAAACAAATTTAAAGGAAAAGGTGATAGAATTTAAAGACGAAACAAATTTAATTTTCCATCAGGTACAGAAAAAATAGTTAATAAAACAACTGCTCAGTGGGTATTAGATAAATCAAGTTGTAATAAATATACGAATTCCGACACCAAGCAGCTTAACATTTTCTTTTTACTTATTTTTTTAAACAGAACGGTTCAAACACTTGGTAGTTTATTGAAATTTTTTAACTTTTCAATTTACAAAGTTTGAACAGAACAATGTCTGTCGGGTCCTCTAGTATTTCTGTAAAACTTTTCATGCATGTTTGTCTGGTATATTGTTATGACATGAACCTAAATTTTAACTAAAAATGAAAGTTAATATTTAAAAATAAATATTTTTGCCCAAAATTTTGGAAATTTTTGGTATTTAATTATAGAATAACAAAAAAAAATAAAATAAATAAATAAATTTAGGTTCAGGTCATAAATATAAACCAGATAAACATACATTAAAAGTTTTGTGGAAATATATAAATAAGGTATCAAATTGTTCAGCATTAAAATATGCATAACATATATTTTTTCCGGAAAGTCGAAAATTTTGAAGGTTAAAGGTCCTTAGACCCTTAAGAACCCAAGTTGATACGTGCAACACTTCAGTTTCTGTAGGCTGATAAGACGAGGTTATGGGTGCAGAATTTGCACAGCGAAGAGCAGCCGTAGAGTTTGAAGACTTTTTTTTTTTTGATGTGCCACGGGGCTCCGCTTCCTGCTCGCTGACGCTCACCAACCCCCGAAGATTGTTTTGCAATCTAATTTGATTCGCAAAGATTCAAATCTTCTATTAGAAAGCATCAGAAATGGAGAATTCAATGAAAATTTTAGATGAGTAATGTACAAAAGGTACAAAAGGAATTACTACTGTAAAAATAAAAATTAAAGCAAAAAATTAATAAAACATTGAATTTGAAAGGAAAATAATTTCCCAAGAAAAGTAGTGACGGAAAGGCGTTCCGCAAATGTTACCAAAGACGGTCAACAATCGCGTTTTCAAGACTTTTATTTCGAAAAATGTCCGCAAGAAAATGCCTCTGAACCTCGCATATCGATACATCACTAACGACAATCTAAAATTGCATTTTCGGAACTTTAATTTCAAGGGTTTTGAACTTTTTTCCATTCCTCAACGTCATAAAAGATGGGCCACAATTGCTATTTCTGGACTCGATTCCGGAGCAGGGCTGAATGTCCTTAACTTGTACTTGATTATAAATATTATAAGGAATGCCTACAGCTTCGACGAAGACTTTTTAATAATGCTTGCAAAACTCAAATCGGATTAAATTCATCGCCGACTTTGATGGAGAAGGGGGGGGGGGATCCGCCTTTTTTGTTTTTTCGCTGAAATTCGAAATAAAATGTTAAGGAAGGTGAGTGAGGGCGGCAATTTCAAAATTAGCCGCGGCTTTGAAAAATTGAAGACTGGTCACTGTGTGCCAATAGTGTTGTTTGCAATGTTCATTGAGTGCCTGCAGAAAATCTTTACCCAGGAATCTTACTTTCCGATCTCTGCGGGTGCAACAGGGAAGCAGTAACCCGAAGCTCAATCAAGTACGAGTACTTTGGAAAAAGAAAACTAACATAATCAAAAAGCGCAACCTTGAAGCTACTCCTAACTAAAGAAACACATCAGTGACCCATTGCTACATTTAAGTTTGATGAATCATCACTCAAGGGTTCGTTAATTTGTAAGCTATTTTTTTATCCGCCAGCCTTCTTCCTACGCATTTCGTTGCCAACAAACCCAGCGACTTAATTTTCGTCTTCCAACTCGTTTATGAGCACAGAGAGAGAGAGAGAGAGAAAAAAAAATGCTAGGAAGGATCAACGACCGTATTGTGCTGGATTCGCTCAATCGTACTCCTGGCTCCAAATCAAAATGGCACGTGTTGAATGGAATTTGAGGGAAACGGCCGATCAACTTGCAAATACAGAAATTCAAAACAGCGAACAGCTTGGCGAAGTAGAAACGCACAACACAGTTAAGGCTGCTCTTCAGTGGGGAAGAAAAACGATGTCGCTTGAAAATGGGCCTTTTCTTTAAACGAAAGCAGTGTACATCAGTGAAATGATTGACACTTCAACAGCCAATAGAACGAACGGTGACCGATGAAAGTGTGGATCATGTGACCTGTCACATTTTGAGGGGGACAGACCGGACGCTCCCCCTGCTGTGCAAGTCAAGGGAGGTATAGCTGTCGGCGAAATGAAACCGCAGCTTTTTACAGACCCTTCCAAGGAAATTCTAGTTCTTTCCCTCTTGAGTCTTGACTACATAAGTAAAAGAAAAATAACTCAATGTAAAAGGCGCGAAATTTTACATTGCCGCGCATTTTGCAATCCTACTTGTGATATTAATTTATTTGTATTCGCGCTAAAATTAATTTTGAAACAAAGATTTTTTCCCCCATTAATACGGTTTCAGATCTCATCTAGGAAAAATTAACGAATGAATGAATATTTGCAATAAATAAATTCATAAATTCGTTTTATTTTTAGAAAAATGTTCGTTATTGAAAATTGATGATTTCAAAAAAGGAAGGAAAAAAAAGATAGCCTGCATGACCACACTGAATTTTAACGAAATGAACTCCAAATTCTAACCAAAAAATATTCTTTAAAAATGGATGATCCTACTTAATATATTTGAAAAATCGAGTGCCGAATAAAACTGGGGACTAACTAGTTATCGGTTGGCGAAATTTTTTCGCTTCCTCTGCCTGTTTGCCACTCTCCCCAACCCCATCCAAGTTGCCAGAAAACATTCTTCTTAAAAATGAAACTAGATCCTCTTTGCATAGTTAATACTTGATTGTACAATAAACATTAATGCCACTAATTAGTTACATTAACCTTTATTTGAACTGATAATATTTATATTTTAGTGCTAAATTAAATACTACTTTGTTGGTTAGTTATCTGTTTTACAAATGCAGTGGCGAATAGAAAAAAATGTGGCTACTATAATTGCCTTTTCTCACCACTGGTGACCAGAAAATTCCCCTAATCTTTATCTTTGAATCCTTTTCTTTTTGAAAAAATATTTATTTATTTATCTAATTTTATATGTAGATGAGAAGGCTACGATAGCATTTCTCAATGGGTTGTTATGGTGAAAGTTCTTTCAAATTGAGCATAACAACGGCAAAGTCGCGGACGGCTACGGATAAGGATTTCCTGAATTTGAAAAATTAAAGATTTTTCTGTGATCTTTGTTTGTATGCAGGGGTGCTCACCCTGCTCCAAGCTCAAAGGCAAAAATCATTCCTTCCCCCACTCTCAATGTTTGTAAACTATCTTGCGTTGAAATTTTAGAATAAAACTAAACCTAGCACTTTTAGAGTTTCAGATTCCCAGTTACTAAATTCGGCAAAATACATGAGGTATTACATACACTATATGGCCAAAAGTATTGGGACACTTTCAAAAATTCACAATTTTACGGATTTCTCGAGAAATAAAAGACCAATTGCTCTCTGCTCTGTAATTTTTTTTCTCATGAAAAGTATACTCCAGACGTCAAATCCAATAACAATTAAGTCTGCTATTCATTTAGGGGACCAGCAACAAATAATCCGTTCTTATCATGAATCACTCTGTAACGGTGGCAGGAAAGTGTTGCCAGTTTGCTAACAATCCCTTACCATTCGTCGCCTATCCTAGAATTATAGAAATTCGGCTCATTAGATCGCTGATAACTTTTTAAAATTTAAAGAAATTGCGGTGGAATTTTTTTCATGGATTGTAGGATGTATCTGAGCTTTGAATTATGAACGTTATAAATTGCTATCTTTCGTGCATGCGCAGTGAAAAATTAATAGCTTTAATTGTTCATATTTCATCAAATTTTCAATATTTTAACTTCAAATTTTATTATTATGTTTCTCTAAAATGCTGTCAAATATTCTAAAAGTTTAGTAACGTTTGACGAAATACTCTGCGTAATATGAGGCGAAAACCGTCAAAATTTTTTTGCATTTTCGGAAGAAATGCTTATATTTCCATGGGTATAAGAGATATTTTCACAAAAATATAAAAATAAGTTTTTGATAGATTTTTAACTCATTTTTGAAAATTATAGCTTATTCCCAGCAATTTGCAATGAAAAATGATCAAAAAACTTTTTTCCTCAATTTGTTGTCGGTCCCCTAAATGAATAGCAGACTTAATTTTTATTGGAAAATGACAACTAGAGTATACATTTTATGCGAAACAAATTATAGAGCAATTGGTCTATTATTTCTCGAGAAATCCCTAAAAATGTGAATTTTTGAAAGTGTCCCAATGCTTTGGTCATATAGTGTATATAGTGCTTCTACTTCAACACATTGAGTTTTTATTAAAATTTCCTAATAAGTCTTGTGAGTGTCTGATCCTCGTTAGTTGTCATAATAAATATTAAGGGTTGTCTTTTTTCTCAGGAGGCACGAAAATATTACCTACATGTATATCTGCCTGAAAAAAAAAAAAAAAACCTCGAAATACTTAGGTGAAAAAAAATCTCAACGCCTCCCTCTGCCAGATTTTAAAGTTTTTATCGCTCTGCTTCGTTTTCATGCATCTTGCATTTAATGAATCAATAATAAAAAATAAAAAAAGGGCAAGAAACAGATTTGCAGGAAATACATAAAGTTAAAACAAAAATGAAAATGAACAGCTTACATTTAGGAAAGCAATTATAAGTACAAGTAAGGGTTCACAATTTAAAAAGAAAAAAAAAATCAAGACAAACTTTTTCTTTTTAAGTTCTGTGTTACGCACTTCTGTGCCGAAAAATTATCGTATCGTGTCTTTAGTCACAGAATAAAATGAATGTTCTAATCAAATGATTATCAAGTAATTTTCATTCGTATAGAACAAAAATCTTTTTTGAGATCCCACATTTTCTATTCTATTGACTCCTAATTCCTAATAATATGTAAATACAGCGAGAGAAAGGATTTAGCTTCTTGTTTAGGAGAGGGAACCATTTCTATATTTAATTAACATGATCTTTATCGTAAGCATACTATTTACTCAGAAATACTCCCTATTTTCCCAAGCACTCTGTTTGGGGGCTATGCCTTTTAATTTTCACGAAAATAAAATTTTCAAAATGCACTTTTAGACGAACTCTGGTAGTATTTGGAAGTAAGTAAGAGGTCCTGTGATCTTCCACCAGCAAATTTTTGAACTTGAAACGCCAAAAACACAATTTCAGGTTCTTCAATTATGTTAGGAAACGGGGAGTTCGGAAGCTTTCCCCGAAATTTTTCGAAATAGTCTAAAAACGCAGTCTTAGTGTGATGTTGGGGGGAGGCAAAATTTTCAAAGTGTTATAAACATGATTGTAGGCCATTTTTAGTAACGTTGGGGACATTCAGGTTTTTGAAATCAAAGTTCCAAAAATGCAATTTTAGACGACTTTTTTTTTTATGGTCAAAGAAGGACTTTTCAGAAACTCCCTTCCCGAAATTTTTTGAAATTAAAGCCATAAAAACGAAATTTAAGACGATCTTTAATGATGTTTTTTGAAGGGGGGGGGGGGGGTGCTTATGTGACCTGAAAACCTTTATGCCTGTAATTAATTTTTTCTACATTGTATTAAAATGCTGATCTAGCTTCTGAGAATGAAAATAGAAAACAGTGAAAACTTGTAACCTTCATTCTATATTGTTCACATCTTAGTTAGCTTTGTCAGCAACATAAGGCTGAAAACGTCATTAAAACTAATACATACAATGCTCAGTAATTCTACCACGGTGTGTTTTTTTATATTAACCGAATCATATTAAATTGCTAATATAATTTTCATGATTTTCTAAGTATTTAATGAGTATGTTGGTGTACGGAATGTTTTCCGCAACTGAATAAATGTTTTTGAAAAGTATTTTTATTCTCCAAAAATACAGCTTCCAAATTCTTATAAAGATTTAAAAAAAAAAAAAAAAAAAACTATTTCTATTGTGAAAACTTTCTGAAGACATCAGAAAGCCTTCTGTATTTTTGTTTTCTTGTCAGTCTTGAATGTCGGTATTAGTAATCTGGAAATTTTGTATTTGGATGAAATTTTGCTTTTTAATTTCATCCACATTGATGTTTTTTTCCTGAAATGTAATTTTACACCCCCCCCCCCTTTTAAAAGTAAAATCTACTTAAGTTAAACATTGAATGAACACAAACGATTAGTAACCATGGCGACGAAAATTTGACTTCTTAGTAAATATTAAAACAACGAGCTAGAGTTATTCTTGTCATCATGACAATCTGAAAAATCAGAGCAACATCAGCTTTGTTCAAGTAAGGATAATAAGCATTCGCAATTGCTCAAAAGAAAAAGAAAAAAAAGAAACTTATTTTTTTCTGGAAGAATAAATATTGTCCTGAATTTTAGTAGTTTTCCAAAAATGATAGCACTGTTGGAGAAATAATATTTAAGCAACGTACTTCAAAAAATATAAAACATGTTTTTAAATTGTAAATACTATTTGTACAAGCTTGATTCGCTCTGAAAAGTATGGAATAACACAAGTACATGATTGCTTGATTAAAACACTCAAAACCTGCAGTTAATCACAATATCCATATGTTTAAATGTATAATTATTTTCAAAAATGTTTGTTGAGCTGTGGAAAGCACTTTATGTGTGTACATTTGTAGTAACATAAAACACATGTAAAACGATGCAAAATACCTAGTATCTGGAATACGATTTAATCTATATATAAAAATATTTTTCTACTGGAAGGGAAAAATGACAACTTTTCGCATTCGAAAGCATTGTAACAATGTTCATTATATTGTTAATAAACAATTTAACTTAGAAATATCCCTTTCAAATCTGTTTCTTTTCAAACCACTAATTTGAAAAAGAGCAGATGTTGCTAATTTAACAGCTAATAGCACGCATCTACATCGATTCACTTTCAAAAGCACTTGATTCTTCAAGAAAGCCTTAGGAAAAGAGGAAAGAAGAAAGGACGTCCAGCGAAGGTCATTGAGGGGGACTAATGAGAGGGTAATAAATCTTACACCCCATTAGTGTTCACCCCTCAAAAAGGGGAGTTAACTTATAGGAGGCGGAGCGAATGCAAAAAGTGAACGTATTTTGTAATTTTTTTCAATAGTTAGAACATGATATTTGTTTAAAAAATGGTCGCATTATTTCAAACAAGATCTCAAAAGAGAGCTGGAAATATTTTGCATGTCAGGGCGTTCTTAAAATTTCGATAGCACGAGTTGCAGATGTTTTACAGAGCGAAATGTCCAACAGTACCTCGTTTTCGAAGAAATTCATTTTTTCTCGAATTTTAAAAAATCGGAGAATTGACACATCAAAAAAGTAAAAACTAAAAGAAACAGACATGGTCTTGAAAAATACTCAGAAAAAAAAACGGATCCGAAAACTTTACAGGAATTTGTAAAACAAGCTCCAACTTTCCCCGTAGGTTAACATTAGATCCGAATCTTTCAGACTCTCAGTGAAGAGCACCCTTAACTAACTCGAAGAAGTTTTTTAATGGGTCCCAAACATATGAGAAAGCTGGGGGAACTTCAAACCATATCTCGAAGGTTTTAGCCGGTGCCAAGGGACTTCGAGCTGTCGAGAGTTTTATGAAATTTGTGGACTGTACCTAACTACATGAAATCAGCTTCATTGTTTGAAAGAAATAGCATATCTGATATGAGTACTAAAGGAGAGAAAACAATCATTTTTTCATTCAACTCGTCACACTGCAAACGGCATAAAATTATTACTTCCCAATTTTATTCTCCACTTTCTAATAAACCATTCATTTATTCATTTGAAAAATTTGCATCGGTTTGTAATCAGGGCCGTAACTTTTCGGAATCTTATATCATGCTTCTTGCAGATACAAAGTTAGTACTAGGGTGGTTCAAAAAAGAACCCTTTTTTAAAAGTTTTAATTTTTACTGTCCTACCCTCCTACTTGATTCTATCTGTGTAAACAATGATTATTATGAAGTTTTAACTCCTATTTTTTAACTTGAAGAGGTAGCTCAACTTCCTCAAAGTTCGGTATTTTTTTATTTTATGCAATGAATGCAAAAGGAAACAAAACTCACCTACGATAATAATACACTGTTATTTCATTGAAATATCAAGTACTTTGCATGTTGAAAAGAACGAGTAAGTGGAAAACGAAACTATGATATTTAAACAGCAAAGGATATGCTTGTGCTGTCAACCTTCTAAACTCTTTTTGATATCAGTATAAGCTTGCAATGTTTTTCAACAACCTGCAGCAACAATCACAATCGATTTTCAACGTGTTGTTTTTTGATTAAACTCTTTTATAATATATTATTTCCTTTCAGCAAGCTTATTAACAATTGGAATTCCTTAAATAATTTTTAGTGTTTTGTGATAATCCTTTCAAAGCTCCCAGATTTTTTTGATCTCCCAAAGCAGACCCTATGATAAAAAGGAATCAGGTAAACTTAGACTTGCCAGACGTCCCGGTTTTCAGACAAAGTACCAGTGTCCCGACCGGTTTACTTCATGTCCCGGGAAAAGATAAATTTTATTACAGATGACCAAAAAAGTCTAAAAACTAACTGGGAAGGATTATCTAGGATAATTCCTTCGTCTTTAGCAACAATGGCTTGAAAAATTAATATCGGATTAGTTTGCGGATTTTTACAACAAGGTTAAAACCAAAACAGACTTTGCAAAAAGTCTTCTGCCAATGAAAAGTAAATGTAAATAATGTTAAATTTTTATTCCACATTCAAAGCGTTTTTTCTTACTAAAATAACTTGTAAATATTAACACGCAAGAAGTAAAATTTTTTAATTTATCAGCTTGTGTCATTTATTACCTTTGTTTTAGGTTCATAACACTCGTCAACAAAAAATAACTTTTTGTCTGGATCCTGGTTTTAAATAGTCAATTTTTACTAATTTCGAGAAAAACGAATATGATAGTGGGTTTCTTTTTTTTCATTAGCTCTTGTTTTCAAGATACATAAAAGCCCACGGAAGAAAGATGCACAGCAATTATACATTGATTTAAAGGTAATGTTAAAAAGGGGGGGGGAATCCTGTGCAATAAATGTTATTAAATACTGTCCGATCTTTTAACGCGAAACCTTACTCGAATTTGCACATGCACAGGTCTCTTCTGAACAGTTGTGATAGCAAGAAGAAAGTAACGAACAAGCAAAAACTGAATGCATCGGGAAGTGCGCTTCCTTAAACCGTCACCCCTTTTTCAATTGGAGCCGTTCGCAGCTACTAGTCGCGGAGTTCGAGAACAGACAGTAGGTCCTGTTTTAATAAACAATGATTGTTTTTGGGAAAGCTGCTGTTACTTTTGGCTTATTGCTGTAAACGCTTCATTTTTTATTGCTTTTTGTACGTCAAAGAAGGAATATCTCTTGTAATAGTTCAGCAGCATTTGGTGAGCATTAACTCAGCTCAATGACCCTGATATCTAGGTTCCATTGCTAAGATATGTTGGTAAAACCTTTACTCAGGCTCACTGCTCACAGCTTTAGTTTTGAAGAACAGTCAGTCCCATGGAGGGGGGGGGGGGTCTATTTGCCAGGAAGAAAGAGCATTAGTGAGAATTCACTATCCAGGTTGGCTCTGTATTTTTTATGGTGGTTTGCGTGTTTAGAGAGGCAAAATAATTCGGAAATAGCTATTTTTGAGTCAGATGCATTTTCGGTGCTGACTAGTGTAATTAGTAACTATTTACTCACAGCATTGAGAATGAACCGCCCTATAAAAGTCTAAAAGACAGCCAGGGGTGTGTACCCTTTTAAATACTCACAATGCTAGGGGGGAGAGGGGCGAAGCATTCCATTGTCCCAGTTGAACATTTCAGAAATCTGGCAAGCCTAAGTGTAAACTCATTCTTTCAAATAATGAAGTTGATCTCGTGTAGTTAGGAAGTCCTCAAATTTCATGAACACTTTGAGCACAATCTCAGTATGCTTTTCTGTATTATTTTTTCAATCACTTCTTTCATAACTTTAGCCAATTATTTTTTTATTAGTATGGTACTTGATTGTTAAAAAGAGCTGTGAAATTTTTCTTACTTCTTCATCAATATTTTTACACTGCTATTTAGATTCCATTAAATTAAAATCATTACATGGTGCAGTTTGAGATGTAGAGAAGCTGTCATCTAAGCTTTTAAATGCATATGTGCATCAAATATACCATTTCTTTCGCAATCCACTTTCTTTGACTGACGTCATGGTAAACTAAGGGTTTAATATCTATATTTTATAACAGTACAATATTTTTAACATCCATTAAGTATCGTGGTAAAATAAATCTCTTTTCACATGAAGTGGTTTTATGAAGAAATATTAAAATCAGTTCAAGAAATTCTTGATAACGATCTTTTGAGTCGTGTAGCAATTTTTCAGCAAGTTTCATTCTATTGTCTTTGACATCAGCCGCTCTCCTTGTATTGAGTTTGGTAATGCATTTATCCCTATCGATGAACCTCCAGTAGGCCTGGAATTGTTTAAAGAGAAGTATTTCTGGTATAGAAGAGAATCCTACGCATTTATCAAAACCAACAATCAATTTCATAATATAGTGTTGATGTTCCAGAAATAATAACTTCAATTTTTTATTCCAGTAAAACATGTACTATTGCTTTTGTAGTATTGATATTCAGTGGGTCAAAGTACAACCCTGCAGAGTTGTATGTACTGTAACAGCTTGAAAAAAAGATTTGCATATTTACAGAATATATTTCATGGCTAATGTTGAAACAGTGCACAAAAATTGCAACTTTATAATGTAATTAATTTCTGTTAATGGAAAAACAGTCATAAGTAAGACAAAACAACGTTAGAAGAAGCACAAATTTGTAAATTACAGCAGACATGTGTTTCGGCGTTACAGGGAACGCCTTTTTCAATGCACAAAATAATGAGCTTATGGATGAAAAGACATCCGACAAAAGCCAAGAGCAGATAAGCATGCAGCTTAAAAGATAAAAACAGCGGATTAGCCAAACACCAATGACAAAGTTATAAACCGATCAGGAACCAATAGGAATGCAAGCAAAGGCCAAGAGCTTTCTCTCAGGTACGAACCCAGAAAGAAAGAATTCAATTGGACAAAGATTAAGCCGAAGCTTAAACAAAAAGAAAAGAAATTGTCAGTAACCGTGAACCGCAAGAAAGGAAAAGCTGAATGGAAAACCAAGAAATAAAATAAACAGAAACAAAAAATATTCGAAAAAAGGAAAAATAAAGATAAATAGAAGAAAATTGGGGGGGGGGGCGTGTCAATCAAGACAAAAAGGTAAAAATAAACAAAGGAAGATCGATAAAAATGAATGGAAAAAAGGGGGGGGGAAAGGACAGTATTAAAGATATGGGAGCCAAATGTTAGAAAAATATGGAACTGCACTAAGATCGTTAACTAAGTTAGAACTGTTCCTCAAAATATGAAAGGATCCCCAAAAGTCAAGATCTGATGAATTGGAGCATTTTTGGATAATCTGATAAGAGTTAAAATCAAAAGAGTGATTCGAATCCCAACAGTGTTGAGCAATACTAGACTTATTTAATTGTTGTTTTTTCACATAATTTTGATGCTCTTTCAAGCGAATTTTTAAAGCACGCCGAGTCTGTCCAATATAGGCAAGTTTACAACTACAATTAATTCTATAAATTCCACAACAATCAAGAGGGTGAATAGGATCTTTAAGAGAAGAGAATGAAAGTTTATTAATAAGAGAGAACACCACCTGGAATTGGAAACGTTTTAGAATCTTAGCAACCTAATAGCTTACAGATGGAAAGAATGGCAAAACAACCAAATTCTTTCTGATGAAGGTTCGGTTAAGAACATTAGTTTGGGATTTATTTGAAAGTTTTTTTATAAATGGAATCAATCAAAGTTGGCAGATAGTCTCTATCCATTGCCACAGCTTTAAGATAATTAAGTTCCACTTTGAGAAGTTCCGACGAAGAACAAATATTAATTGCGCGATAAACAAAAGAATTGAAAGCAGAATATTTTTGATTTGGAGGATGAGACGATAGTCTATGAGGAGGTAAAGAAACAGCAAAAGGTTTGCGATAAACAGTAGTTTCAAAACCAATTTCAGTACGAAAAACAAGTACATCAAGAAATGAAATGCAATTATTCCGTTCTTTCTCACAAGAAAACTGAATATGAGGATCAATGGAGTTTAAAATAGATAAAACCTCATCACTCTCAAACTGATTTTGGTTCATTAGAACAAAACAATCATCAACATACCGAACATAAAATTGAAACTGCAGTTTTTGGAACAGCTTAACCTCAAAATAATGCATGTAAATATCACTAAGAATGGAGCTAAGTGGGTGTCCTTATATAAGTGTTCAAAGCTTATTGCTCCTGTTGAGAAAGCTTTTAAATTTAGTGCCTTAACTTCCTCTCAAAAAGATTCGATTCGGCATCTTATAGCTTCTAATATTGACTTTAACTCGAAAATTTCTAAACCTGTATTTGCTAATACTGTTAGCCGTTCTGTTAAAGACTTAGTTTCGAATTCTGATCTGGTTGTTACCAAAGCTGACAAGGGTAGCCAAATTGTTGTTCTCGACAAATCATCTTATGTTGATAAAACTAATGATTTGATTTCTTCTGGGCCATATGCTGAAATTTCTAAAGATCCTAGTGATAAAGAGTTAAAAACTATTTCATCTGCTGTCAAGTCTTTTCCTTCAAATGTTAAACGCTCTGTTGTTCCATCTATTGCTAATTGTGCTAGATTTTATGCTTTACCTAAGGTGCATAAAGCTGGTATTCCTTTCAGGCCGATTGTTTCCAATATTGGTACGGCTTCGTACAAACTTGCAAAATATTTAGCCTCTGTGTTTTCTCCCCTTAGGAGTCACAATTTATTTACTACTAAAAATTCTGTTGAGTCTGTTAAAAAAATTCATATTTTCGTTCCAAATAATTCTTTTATGCTTCTTTTGATGTTAACTCTTTATTTACGAACGTTCCCGTCGAGGGTTCATTGTTATGCCTTCGTAGTAGACTTTCTGAATTTCATTTCACCAATACGGAAATTGAGGATTTAATTTTCCTTACCCGTAAATGTCTTAAGCAATGTTCTTTTGTTTTTAATGGGAAATTTTATATTATGTTAGATGGTCTGGCTATGGGAAACTTACTTAGCCCCATTCTTAGTGATATTTACATGCATTATTTTGAGGTTAAGCTGTTCCAAAAACTGCAGTTTCAATTTTATGTTCGGTATGTTGATGATTGTTTTGTTCTAATGAACCAATATCAGTTTGAGAGTGATGAGGTTTTATCTATTTTAAACTCCATTGATCCTCATATTCAGTTTTCTTGTGAGAAAGAACGGAATAATTGCATTTCATTTCTTGATGTACTTGTTTCTCGTACTGAAATTGGTTTTGAAACTACTGTTTATCGCAAACCTTTTGCTGTTTCTTTACCTCCTCATAGACTATCGTCTCATCCTCCAAATCAAAAATATTCTGCTTTCAATTCTTTTGTTTATCGCGCAATTAATATTTGTTCTTTGTCAGAACTTCTCAAAGTGGAACTTAATTATCTTAAAGCTGTGGCAATTGATAGAGACTATCCGCCAACTTTGATTGATTCCATTTATAAAAAATTTTCAAATAAATCCCAAACTAATGTTCTTAACCGAACCTTCATCAGAAAGAATTTGGTTGTTTTGCCATTCTTTCCATCTGTAAGCTATCAGGTTGCTAAGATTCTAAAACGTTTCCAATTCCAGGTGGTGTTCTCTCCTATTAATAAACTTTCATTCTCTTCTCTTAAATATCCTATTCACCCTCTTAATTGTTGTGGAATGTATAGAATTAATTGTAGTTGTAAACTTGCCTATATTGGACAGACTCGGCGTGCTTTAAAAATTCGCTTGAAGGAGCATCAAAATTATGTGAAAAAACAACAATTAATTAAGTCTAGTATTGCTCAACACCGTTGGGATTCGAATCACTCTTTTGATTTTAACTCTTATCAGATTATCAAAAAATGCCCCAATTCATCAGATCTTGACTTTTGGGAATCCTTTCGTATTTTGAGGAACAGTTCTAACTTAGTTAACGATCTTAGTGCAGTTCCATATTTTTCTAACATTTGGCTCCCATATCTTTAATACTGTCCTTTCCCCATCCCCCCCCCCCTTTTTTCCATTCATTTCTATCGATCTTCCTTTGTTTATTTTTACCTTTTTGTCTTGATTAACACGCCCCCCCCCCCCAATTTTCTTCTATTTATCTTTATTTTTCCTTTTTTCGAATATTTTTTGTTTCTGTTTATTTTATTTCTTGGTTTTCCATTCAGCTTTTCCTTTCTTGCGGTTCACGGTTACTGACAATTTCTTTTTTTTTTGTTTAAGCTTCGGCTTAATCTTTGTCCAATTGAATTCTTTCTTTCTGGGTTCGTACCTAAGAGAAAGCTCTTGGCCTTTGCTTGCATTCCTATTGGTTCCTGATCGGTTTATAACTTTGTCATTGGTGTTTGGCTAATCTGCTGTTTTTATCTTTTAAGCTGCATGCTTATCTGCTCTTGGCTTTTGTCGGATGTCTTTTCATCCATAAGCTCATTATTTTTTGCATTGAAAAAGGCGTTCCCTGTAACGCCGAAACACGTGTCTGCTGTAATTTACAAATTTGTGCTTCTTCTAACGTTGTTTTGTCTTACTTTATATGTATGATTAGTTTGGTTTTTTGTTGATACTTTCCTTCCAACAATGATGCAAACTTTTGTTTTAAGCTACCTCTAAATATTATTGAAATGTTATAAAACTTGGTCCCATTTTATTTTCTAAGGCTTTGAAACCAAATGGGAGGGTAGAATTGATCCTGTCATTTAGAAGGGTCAGGAGGGGCCAATTGACCCCCCCCCCTGACTTTGAGAAACTAAATTTACCTCTATGTGGGTGTGGTTTCTGGTGTTTTTTGATTCAATTAGTATTGAGTACATACCCTTTGAACGCTGGAAAATTTTGTAATGACAGGCTTGGGTAGGACCAGGCTCGGCGAGAGGCCTTGTCAGCCTAGTCCAAAACTAGGGCACCGACCTTGGAGATGTGAGCGGGGGGCGGTGACACAGACACAAAAAAGAAAGAAAAGAAAAATAGAAAGGAAGAAAAAGGGGGGAAACAAACAATAAAACAAAAAAAAAAACCTCTGAATAAGCGAAAATGTAAAGAATAGAACTTCCTTTTAGCCTGACTGTAAACAAATGTGCTGTTCTCACTAAAGATGAAAGTGCATGGAGAAATAAACATCGATCGATTTTCCCTCCACCCCCTTGCACAAAATGGACGATCATAATAAACATAAAAAATTATGACAGCGTGTTGAATTGAGAATTGTGAATAGTATTACTGGCAAAAAGGGTATCTTTACACTGGGGGCGTCTGTGTATTTTGCCCATCTCCCCGTCTATAACTTTAAAATGAACTGCAATGCTTTTAAAAACGAACCTTTCATAGCTTTGATTGTTAATAAAATCAAGTAAGGTCGAAGAGTCTTCAAAGGATTGTCTTCAGACGTTAGACATAGCATTGTACAAAGAAATTTTATTTTAAAGCATAGTTTTTCATCTTACATAATAAACGAAGCTTTATTATTGATAAAATACTACCTGTTCAACAAACATGTTTATTTTAAGGTTATTATCAAGAAACGCTCCTAAAGTGCATTGCAATGGGCAACTCGACTCAGAGTTTTAGCACTGGGACTGGCTTTCAAGAAACTTTAACTTTGATGAAGTTATAAATCATTTCGTAAATCAAAAAGCAAGGAAGATTGCTTTGAAATAAGTTCAATATTGTGCATGTGCCCAGTATCAATGCATGAAAAATTGGTTTTGATGTGTGAATTAATGTGTCGATTTTTTTTTCTTTTTCAATTAATTAGCAAGCAGTATTCCAGAATTAATGATTGTTTGTAAAATTTACTCTTTTGGTGTTTTCTGTTGTGGCACTTAAAATAGAGTTAATTGTTTTCTAGTAAGCAGTTTTGATTTTTCCCCTTTTTTTTTCTTTCCTCTTTTTTTTTTCTTTTTTTTTTTTTTTTTTGGAGGGGGAGAGAGCCCACAATGGAGAAACTAACTAGGGGCCTGCCTTGGCTCTCTACGGCCCTGGGTAAGACTAAAAATTTTCATGTTCGAAATTTCGGGCATCCCTAGTCAGCACTGAAGCAATTTGAAGTCATCATTCAAATGTTAAATTACAGGAAAATCTCCATAGATTCTAATTACGTGTTAAAAGTCTGCAAATGGTTTCTGAGTCTGGCTTGCAATATAAAAATTCTAAATTTGGCTTCACGTGTTTAATGCAATTATTACTGTGCACGAGGAAAATAATTCCCCACTTGCTCTTTCAGAAGCATCAGCTCAGGAAACTTTGATAGAAGTTGCACATTACTTTTGGAGGAAATATTAGTAATGGCAGCGTCCTGTTACGCTTCTGATGCCCCATGGTGACCTTTGAAATTACTCTTCAGTCTGCAATTATAAGTACGATTTCTGCTCCCAATGCAATTTGTAAAATTCATATTACTTTACGTTAAGAATATCCCTTTCTTTAGACACAACACTTTCCTTCTTTAAGAGCCTTCAGCAGATTTGATTATAAAAAAATGATGGTAAAAAGTTATAAAAAACCTATGAGTACTTAATAAAATCATACTTACTGCAAAAAGTGGTTAAAAAACATACCAAAACATATTTAAAAATCAAATATTTAATTATATTTCTCTATAGACAACTATCCAGTTTTTTAAAAGGCCTTACTTCAAGACTGCACTACAAATTTACACACTTTACTGCTACACTTTCTTGTGTAGGTACCTACTGATTTTTAGATTCTTCTTTTGAGTGTTGAAATGATTTTTTTTTCTTTTTTTTTCTGTAAACTGTTTCAAAACTACTCAGGTGGGAAAATACTTATACTTAATGTTTCAAAACAAAGAAATCAAGACCAAAGTTTTACCCATAGTAAGATAAAAAAGCACCCTGATGAAAACAAAATGTATCTTAAGGGGTTACAGTACCTCAAAAATGATCAAACAATTTTTTATTGCTTATTTCAAAACTACAAATTATTCGGAACACAGGTAAAAAGTTTCATCCCTTAGTTCAAATATTTAAAAAGTTATGAGTGGTTTTATTCCATGCTTGCTATGTGCACTTATGCAAAAAAAAAAATTTATATCGCTTTTTCTCAGCAATTTTTTTTTTTTTTTTGTGTGTGTGTGTGTGTTTTTATGTCATTAGAATCCCTAAGGATTTTTTTCTATTAAAGATACAGCTTTAAAGTAATACTTTTTGCAGTCAAAATAATATTTTTAACAAAACTGTGCACTCGATAAGCATTTTATAAATTACTCAAACATTTAGAGCATGTTATATCTTTAAAAACAAAAATTTTGTAAAAAAAATTACGATTAATTACAGAAAATGTTCTAACGCATATATAAGCAAATGAATCAACTGTATTTTGGGAGTTTATTAGATAAGAAAAAAAAAAGATTTTTACTGTTACTGATAAAGTACATCAATATCGTAGCTATTAGTCATTAATATAATCACCAAAGGCTCTTCTATCTAAAGGCTACACAGTCTTACAAAAAGACGAATGGACTAGGTCATCAACAGCGGTTTGTTACTGATATATTATTAAAAGTTAGTAAGATTTTAGCTGTTCCTGATAAAGGGCACCTTTATTGTAGTTATTAGGCATTAATATAACCAGAATTTTAGTTACTGAAATTATTACCCATTTTTATTTTACATGCATGCCATGGGCGATAAGGTCACTTTCAAAAAATCATAAAACATTTTATGAGAAAAAATACGGGATGCGGTGTCTACCCACTTGTTAAGCATTATATGGGGTTCAAGTGCGCCAATTTTTAGATTTTTAAAAAATGGGTTTCCTGAGTAAAATTACTTCAAAAATCGCTAATTTTTGAAAATTTTTAAAATTTCAAATTTTATTTCCGAGGCTGTATGCATCCAAGGATTATAATAAAATATGTTATGAAACTATCATATAAGGGATTTAGACTGCCATCTCCGTTTAGTAAAAGAAACTTTTTTTCACGGAGAAAAAAAATCATAAAATCAGTAAAAATGCAGTTTTCTCGCCGCAAAAATGAATTTTTTTCTTTATCAAAAAACCTAACTAAACTTTCAAAAACGATATCTATAGGATATATGGGTCCTTATTTATTTTTAGAAAAAAGAATTATTCAAATAGGTTAAATACTGTTGAAATAGTGTCAATTTCAAATGGAGTGTTTTGCCGGTTTTTTCCAAAATGGCGGATTTTGTGCAGAATTTTAATAGGCTATAACTGAAGAAAAAAAATTTTTCTTGCAAAATCCTTTTGGGATATTTCACATGTCCCTTAGTTGTAACTACTGTAATTTTTTCAAAAAAAAATCGGTGATGGTCATGTGACAGACCCTGCCTGATCTGAAATGGAATGACTCATACATATTCCGCCTCAGCGGCCAAGAAGAACACCTTCCTCATCTCAGAGGAGAAAACCAACTGACCCCGGAGGGTCAAAGTTCAGTCGCGAGGGCTTGCAAGGGATGTGGCAGCGCCCTCTAAGCGAACGCGTACAAACAGTTGAACTATCGTCGAATCAACTGTATTTTGGGAGTTTATTGGATAAGAAAAAAAAAATTGAGAAATTTTTAAGAAATAAGATTCAAAGTGCTCAAGCAGTACATAACTGCCATGGGCAGGTAAATGGCAGTATATAGTTTTGAAGAGGATGAGTTTTCTAGATATTTGAAGAAACAATTGGGATTCAGCACTAACAGTAGGGAACTATTGGAATTAGATGTTTTTTCGAGGGTTTTTTCCCCCACAGAAACCAAAGCTTGTACAATACCAAAGCTTGTACAATAAAGCCTATGTACAATAGATGACAAAAATGCAAAAAAAGTGAAAAATTTGCAGTTACTGCCCTTTACCTGCCCACAGCAGATAAAATTGCTGACTTTTCAGTCACTAGTTTGACTTTTTTTTCAATTCATAACTTTAAAAAGATACTATATGTCTTTGATCTTGTCATTTAGAGATGCTTTGGAAAACTTAAAAATATATCCACCAGAGTTAATCACATCAAATTGAATTGCTCCCCCCCCCCCTCCAGTCTTGCATTCTTTTCTATTAAAAGATTAGCTCTTTCTTGCAACTTTCATTTTCTATACTTGCCAACTTTCCAAGAAGACAAAAAGAAAAAACACACAGATGATTCCTCTAATGATACCCATTAATTGCACTGACGACATTAATGATCTTAGTCACAAACATAAATTGAGTGAACCATATAAATAACTGAAAAAGAATACATTCTTTTCAACTAAATATAAATACAGAAGAATTTAATTTCTATTTCAATAACTAAATTTGAGGTGTATTAACTCAAACATCAACTTTGTAAAACGCTTTTTGTTGCAGGCTTAGCATTTTATCCAAATTTTACTCGAAACAACTATCTGAAAAATTACTCTCTATCAAGAACAAATGCTCAATAACATCATTGAAAGGTTCCTGCAGCAGTGAGGAATTCTTAATGTAACTTCAACGAGTATTTTGTAGTACAACTCGCATAATTTCGATCATTTCTGCTTACCAAACCCATTGTGGTTTGATTCATTAATGATACTTGTTTCATTAATGATACCTTAAGTCAAGCTTTGGGGAAAAAAAGTAGTTCTTTAACAAGCTCCATCATACTTATTTCCTTGAAATGCGCCGTAAAATAAAAAGAAAGAGCCTTGATGTAATTATAGGACCTCTTTTAAACTTCTAACCATTTTTTAAATAATTTGTTCAAGTTTAATATTTTTAAAAAATTACTTAAATCGGTGATCTTTCATTGTTTACATTTCTTGCTGATGACATCACAAATGATGAAATGCCATTCTGTGCTGCCATTCTCAGAATGTAAGGAATCGGGGGTCGTTTCCAATATTTTAAAAGTATTTTTTTCTGAAAGAACATGCTTAAAATCATAGGATCTAACCATTTTTTAAATAATTTGTTCAAGTTTAATACTTTTTTAAAAAATTACTTAAATCGGTGATCTTTCATTGTTTACATTTCTTGCTGATGACATCACAAATGATGAAATGCCATTCTGTGCTGCCATTCTCAGAGTAAAATATTTAATTCACATCTTTACTCACGTGTATTGGCAACGATATGGTTGATAACAAGCGTAGAGCGCAATTTTAATTCGCTTCTTGATTATCATAATGTGGAAATGCGGTACAAAGGTGCGCCAAAAAGCATCATTTGTGAAGTCATCTAGACCACGTTTTGTTTGAAAAATCGGACATTCTAAAAAATTACTTAAAAAATAACTGTTGGGAACACGAAAGAATTTTCTGGGTCCATGCTTTTTTTTTTTTGCTTATTCTACGAATTTCAATGACTAAAAGTACTACTATTGACTGAAGGAAACAACCCCATTGATTAATCAAATGTCTCTGGATAAAAAATTATGATTTGAGAATATTTTCACATTCATACATGAATTAACATTTGACCTTACCATAAGGATCAATGTTGCATGTATTCATGGTATTGAATACAGAATTTCCAACAGACAAAAAAAAACTTGTTTTGCTCATTAAAATTTTCTTTATTAAAATTTAATTTCATTTTTTCCTTGCCCCCCTCCCCCTTTTGTAATTCTTTATAAAAGTCTCACTTTCAAATTATTATAACTTACTTTAGATACTAACCTTGACAAATCAGGAAAATAACAGAATTTCCTAGAAAAACTTTTTGCTGATTTCTAGAAATGTTCCAAAAATTTAGTTTTAAATTAAATAGAAGAAAACATGCTTGTGTTGGAAACAGCTTAAACTAGACAAAATCGAATTCCACCCAATGAACAAGGAGTCAATAGAATGAGTGCATTAATAAGTTTAAGAAGAGCCAGTGACTATTTCTGCATCAATATTTTCACTAAAAATTTAAGGTAACCCCTGACTCACAAATTGGCAACAAACATAACTATGAAAAAGTGCAAATTTCAGTTAAGGTTTTTTGCATAGAATATTTATTTTCTTTCTGACAAGCTCTAGTATTACTCATGTATCCTAGATGGGGCCATGACAAGGTTTATTAATTAAAAACTCAACATAGGGGCTAATTTCAAAAAAAAAAGGACACTGTTGAGATTTAATCGTAGCCAAATGATACAAGTCGGGACAATTGCAAACTGCTTTAAAACTATTTGGAAACAATAACTTATCAACATGTACTACTGCTTAGAAAAAATAAAAAAATAGCTACTTACTTCTTGTTCAGTCATTCTCTCTTCTATTTTTTCAAAAGTCCAATTGCATGACAAGTTAACAGGACACAGCCTATCCTCAACTTCTCTCAACCATTTACGTAAGTTTCTCATGCGGTTAGCAATTTCTAAATCAAAAAGAAAGAGAACGCTTAGTTTTGAAGATTATAATGATTCTAAGGAGCTACTTAAGCGGCTTCGAATTTTATTAGAAGAGAAGAATTTTCCAAATTAAACATAAGTATAAGAATTTACCTTCAAATACACAATCCTTTGATGGAGTTTTCACTTTATTGGGATAAATGGATTGCTCCACTGCTTTCCACTTGTTATTCAAGAGATTCAAATGTCGATGAACATCATCTCTCATATCTGGATATTTCTCACTCAACTTCTGAGCTTGTTCATTAAACAACTTGTAAAGGTATGCAATTTTCTGTTCTTCTTCCAAAATTTTCTATTAGAAAAAAGTAGCATATGTAAAAATTAAAAAGGAAAATGCTAAATCAAAACCAAGAATTAAAAGTGAAACTTTTATTTTAATACAAGCATAGAACAGCAGTTTCAAACAAAGAAGCATTCCAGAAAGAAGGTTTTTTTAATAAAGGTTTTAATACACAGGTAGTAATACTATAGCAATCAGGAAACAAAGTAAAAACCTAGATGAAAGACAGAAAGTATAAACAACTACCTTTAAAATATTCTAATATGGAGCTGTGAATTAACCCTAACAGGACAGGTGTGACATATTATACATCCGTAGGACCCAATGCTTCCCAAGGTTCCCTTTTCCTATCAACCAATTTAACTTGTTTGTCATCCGTAACACATCTATTATGATATTTAGAAATTTTTGTGCATAGAGAAAGGGTCAACAAGAATGGGGGAATCTAAGGTAGAGCAACTACTACCTACCAAGATTTCAAGCATCTCAGCAAATCATATCCACACCAGCAGTAAATAAAATAAAAATAAATGAAATATTTCCCCATCATATTTAAAATTAAATATCCTACACTCAAGTACAAAAAACTAGCGCAATTGTTTAAGGGTATGTGGGGTAAAAAGTGCTAAAAATCACATAAAACATCACATAACTTTTTTTGTGACGAGTAAACGAGCTCCGAGGTGTACACCATCGGCAATGCACCTGTATGAAAAATGTCCTCTTTTGATGCCTTGCTGGTTTTCCAGGAAGTGCACCACAAATACACAGACACAAACATTTTATTATAGGTGAATTGATTATTGCAGAAAGGGCATAAGTCACATTTTTTTAAAAATTCAGTTAGCCGTGGTTTTCCCATATTTATATGTAGAGACAGCAAATAGTGTAACAGGGAAGTCAATCCTTGTACAACAAAGCACTTTATTTAGGGGTCACAATTTTCGTTTAGTGCAGAAAAGGCATAAGTCCCGGACTTATGCTCTTTCTGCACTAAACTCGAAGGAAAAAACAGTAAAACACAATGGCAAGATCCTAGAAGAACTAGCTTTTTTGGCAAAATGAAGAGAAATAAA
Source organism: Uloborus diversus (assembly GCF_026930045.1). Classification (NCBI taxonomy): domain Eukaryota; kingdom Metazoa; phylum Arthropoda; class Arachnida; order Araneae; family Uloboridae; genus Uloborus; species Uloborus diversus. Next base: position 101,948,707 of record NC_072738.1, read on the forward strand.
TAACTACTTTGATCTAGCATAATTTCGGTAATTGTAGGTTCGTCAGTTTGGGAGGTTAGGGGGGAAGATTCAAAATCACGGAATCGGAACGAAATTTGTTAATTTCTCAAAGGTTTTATAAACATCACTCTCGGAACTGAGAAAAAAACTGTATGCTTTCAGTGAGATTACGATGGTCAAAATATGAACACAGCAGGAGACTTTTTCTAGAAATAAAAATGAAGAAATTTAACAAGATTGCTGATGACTACTCCGAGAGGACATTCGTTTGTCCTCTGCGACCGGAATTTTAGGACAGTAAAGTGAATATTAAACAGATATGACAGATTGTAACCATGTGAAATCTAATCTCTTATAACTGAAATCCTGAAATTACACCGAGATTCATCATCAAATTTGTTGAAAACAAAATCTGTAACTGCTAAAACAGGTGCCCTTCATTTTTTAAGTGGACTTATCTCCCAAATCGAGATTTTGGAAAAAATATTCTACTGTGCAACAAATGTTTTCAATTATCAATATTTATGATGTTTAAATATTCTATAGAACATCAAAGGAGCAGTTTCAGACTAGCTATTTTATAGACGGTTTTCAAGAGAATTTTGCAAAGTAACGCTTGTCGGCTGAACTACCTTTGCCAATTTTGAGTATATAGGGAAAATTTTCATATTGTTGGAAGAAATAACAAATATCAAGATGATTATTCAGTGCAATTTTGAACACAGTCATATTAATATGTACATCAAACTTGGTACACTAAACTAACAGGGTTCATACTCAACTTACTTTACTTACTTTAAAAATAAAAAAAATTACCTGCTAGTATCAATGTGACAGATTAAGCTGAACAGAACTACATAAAGAATTTTTCAAGTGTCTTTTTAGAAATAAAATGAAGGAGTTTTGGAGGAGTTTTGAAGGAGTAAAATGAGATTTTGAAGGATTACTAATGGGCTGTCCTTAAATGACGCAGTTTTTTTTCAACATATTTGACCCCCTTCCCCCCTTTGTTACAAAGTGTCACACTTCACCTTACTCCTCTTCTTGTCACATGTCATATTTTTTATAAACATATTGTAGTCATATCTGTGTGATGTCACTTTTTGATACTCTCTCTCTTCCCATTGGCACAATTTCACGAACCCGTTTCTTCCTCAAGGCATGACATCACTTGTGGATGACCCTTTTTGCAATATCATAACTTCAACTTACTAAACAATTGCTTTTTAACACAACCACATAATATAGTATATTTACTTGTGTATTTTTAAATAATAATTAGACGAACTGAATTTTGCTGCTGAGAGTGTGATGGAGTGAAAAGCAATAATCGTAAAACTTGAAAATACAGCCAAAAACCATTTAAGCATGTTTTATTTCACTTATGAAATGTCTTAGTCATCTTATAATATTTCACCTTCAACATTAATGACTTCGATGATCATTTTGTAAATCAAATCTTTAAGAAAAAAAATAAATATATGAAATTACTACACTAAAATTGCCCTTATGACCAGGTTAAATTGTTAACCAAAGGATTTTAAGTTACTGCCATAGAGGAAGATTATGTTGTCTTGAACCAAAAAAGAAGGAGTTTTGAAGGAATTAAAACCAAAATGAAGGAGTTTGAAGGGCCCTTCAAAAAAATTTCCTAAATGAAGGAGTATTGGAGGAGTTTTGAAGGAGCGTACGAACCCTGCAAGGATAGAAAAAAAGATTTCCATGGAGAATGTATTTGATGAATATGAATATAGTTTTATACACGGGTAAAACTTTTGCTTTTTGTCTCAGTTTGTTAGTTTTTGTATTTGTTTTTCACACCAGACTTTATTATTTCATTAAAACAAGAGGAGATGAAGAGGAAAACACAAGATGTATTTTCTTAAGATAATGAATTTATGAATACAGACTTTACTAATAATTTTTGTCACTTTGTTACATAATTTATTATCATAAATCAGTTTGAAACAACTCTGTTTCACTTGATTCACATTTTCATCATTCTAAACTAGCCTTTCAGAACATTAATTGCAGAAAGGGCATAAGTCCACATTTAAAAAAAAATTTAATTAATTTCAGTGACGAAATGAAACGTAATTTAAGGCCAGGTAATGATCCTACTTGTGACTAGATTAGTCATAAAAATTTTCGTAAAATTTTGTTCATTTCTGAATGAAATAATCACTTTTTATTGATTCCTGAAAAATTGCATTAGTTGGACTTATGCCCTTTCTGAAATAATCTATTCATGTATAGTCAGAGTTTGGACACAGATTTAAATTTTAGAAAATAATGCCAAAAACACCTTTTTTACATGGTTTTTTGAATGATCGCAAACACTACCATCAACTGTCAAAAACTTGCCAACCATGTTTTACAAGAGTCTGACTATATCCATTTTCTGTCCCCTCTTTAACAGCAGATTCCTTTTTCTAATTTTTTTTTTTCCTTTTTATTTTGAGAAAGAAAAGAGCTTTTATGTATCTTTATGAAATTGCAAACTTACCTTGCTTTTATCTCCTTTTTTTGCAACTTGCAAGTTATGCAACAAATCATGCAACCACTTGAATTGCTCCATGAACTGATTAAAACTCCAGCAACAGGTTTCAGGCATTTCATGTTCATCATCCAAGGATAGATCACTACTGGCTTCCTGTATTGGGAAAAAAAATAGAGCCTAATTACTAACCTCTTGTTGGTTAATTTAGATATTCATGGTAATTACAAAAGCACAACTCTTTGGCAATATAATAAATGTTACAAAAAAAAAACCTGCTTTTTAAAATTTATTAATATAGTCATAATATGAAAGCTCATTTTTTCATATACTAAGTAAGATAAACAAAGATAGGATATCAACAACAAGTTTAAGAACAGTAATGAGCTAGAAAAATTTGAATCTAGAGGACCAAACAAGAACTTTAACTAATTGTATTATTTACAATTTATGGTCAGATCAAAGTTTCAAAAAGAATTTTTAAAGTTTAAGTGAGGAACACTTGATTATAAATAAATTAACATGACATACACGCACTGAATCATTATTCACCTTCAGTTAAACAAAATAATCTAAACTTAACTAAAATGTTAAGATGGAGTAGATCCTACGGTCCTCATAAATAGAAATCTAAGTTCTATTTTTATTCCAAAATACACTGCAGCAGGATACTTTAATTTCCATCAAACCAGAAAGATATATCATAAAATATGGTGATTTCTTGACTGTTTTACTTTTAAAACTTGGAAAAGATAAATATAAGAAAAATTAATATATTTTTTTAATGACACAATTGCCAAAATTTAAAAATGCAAGACAACTTTTCTACTGCTATTGTGTGACATTTTGTGACACAATGACCTTGGTTACTATGGGAAACAATATTTCAAAGCATTTTTGGTTTGACACATTGCAAGAAAACATTGCAACATGCAAAACCACAAAAGGAACTGTATTACTATACATGTTTCGGGGATACAAAGGATCACCAGTTAGGCTAAAAAGGCGTGAACTTAGGAGTATGAGTATTTATTTGGCTTTTTTTTTTTTCGCTCTCATATTGTTTTTACATGAAAACAAATGTTTATACTTTTTTCTGTATGTATCAGATAAAATTGATTATAGTACTTAAAAACCAAAGTACTAACACCTCATAAGGATTAACAAACAAAAAATCAAAAAACATTTTCAAATATTAAAATAATATGAATAAGTTTGTTATAATAAGCAATTAAATGTTATTTGAATGGCATGCTGATGCTGTTCAAAAATAGTACATTTTAAAAAACAGAAAATGACAAAAGCTTTAAAAGTAAGATGCTGTCTGAAAAAAGATTAGATAGTAAAGAAAAATTAAACTTCTTATTTAATAAGAGGAATATATGCTACATACTCGACATGTAGCAATCAGACCATCGTCCATCAAGAAGTCATAGTTGGTACTAAGAGCATCCCAAAATTCATCTCGAGAACTAACACTATATCTCATAAGCTTTTCTTTATCCAATAAAGGTGAATTTCCAAATGAAGAGTTGGCAGAAAAGCTCTTGTCATCACTAGTAAAGCTCTTGTCTGCATTCAAAGATGTACTTTGATTATCTGAAACAGAAGAAATAATCATCAGTTAATTCAAACTTAATTTAAAAATGAAAAAAATTACCTGCTAGTATTAGTGTGACAGATTGAGTTGAACAGAACTACATAAAGAATTTTTCAAGTATCTTTTTAGGCCCCTGCAAGATCTCGATGACATGTAATAGTTTATGTCACTAGAGATTAACATAGTAACATAGTAAATCCGCCACTGGCTACTATTAGAAATGGATATAGTGTAGTATTTCCGAGGCATTATTTGGAGGATACTGTACCCTGCCCTTTTAAGTTAATGCCTGATATATCATCAGGGTTTGAAAATATCATGATATTTTTGAAAATATAAAAAATGCTCGATGTTTTGATATATATATCTGATATTTTCAATTAGCACAAATTAAAGTCTTCAAAATAGTAAATGCATCCTCAAATCACTCTTTATTTTCTTATATTATTATTACAATATGTCAAATTTAAATTAAGTTTTCTTTTTATTATTTATAACTAATATTTCATTTTACATTTTTATCAATTTTAATGGAGTTAACTTAGCATTAGCTGTTTTACTCATTTTTCTTCTGTTACCTACGTTTACAGTTACCGTATATACTCGCGTATAGGTCGATCTCGCGTATAAGTCGACCCCCCCTTTTTCAGAGAAAAAATCCAGAAAAAATCTAAAACCCGCGTATAAGTCGACTCCCATACTTTCCAAAAACATCGCGAATTATTTTCAAAGAAATTTCAAAATAATGAACACATTTATTTACAAATAAAATAGGAATTAAATAGGAAAACATTTCTAAAAGCCTTCAAACTCGGATTCCGAGTCGGACGCCAAAAAAAAGTTCATTAAAGTCCGCTTCCGTCATCACCGCGTCATCGTACACCTCGGCGGCTGCAGAATCGTCAATGATATCAGAGGTTGCGTTCGACGAACCTCACCGGTAAACCGATAAGTAACCAGTTACTAACCGCGGCGTTCTATGATCAACCGGTTACCGCAGCAGTTACCATTCTAAGCAGTTGATTGGTTGATTTGAGCACGTGATCATTAGCTGTCACGTGATTCACTAACCGGTCGCTCCCGGTCGTGCTCGTCGAACGCACTCTCAGTCTGAATGGCGCGACTGTTGACGATAAATATTTTCATATATTTCACGATATTTTTTAATTGCTGATTTGATCCTTAATAAAGAAGAATAAAATTATCTTTATTTATGTGTATTATTTAGGTTTTTTAAGTTATTATTTTTGAATAAGTTTACTATTTCACACAATCAACTTATCAGCAACTACCTGTAACCGCACATCGGCATTTCTCGTAGCTTCCCAGCTCTCGTTGATCGGAAAAAAATTTTCGGAAAATTTGACCCGCGTATAAGTCGACTCCCCTACCTTTGATCTCATTTTTTGGACAAAATTTCTCGACTTATACGCGAGTATATACGGTATATGATTCAGAAATAAAAAATATGCATCAGTCGCTGCACAGTCATAAGACAATTTCTTTTTTTTCTGACCAATGTTTAATAATTCATAAGGCACTTTTAATGTGAATTAAATTGTTACATTACTAATAATTTTATGAATATAAAATAAAAAGGAATGTTACATTATTCTATTATATTAATGATGTATTAATACATCATTAAAATATAGTACATAACTTTTTGGTTATTTTTAATAATAAATGATCAATATTACTATGTTAATATAATTTTTATATTAAAAATACCATAGTTGAAAAAATAAATATCGAAAATATCATATTTTCAAAATAAATATTGGACATATATTGTGATATATATCGATGAACCCTGTACACCCTGCCTTTTTTTAGTGTTTCTCAATGTGCCTCCCTTGCTCCTTTCAAGTTTTAAGAAATTTTCATCAAAAAACAAACTAAGCATGGAGTAACTCAACCACAGTAAACATAACTCAATCATTTCCCTTACTCACTAGAATTTGATTTGAATTAACAGTCAAAATTTCTTCAGTGTTTGCAATTTTTTCTTTTTTTTTCAATTTAACATAAAAGGCTTTTTACTATCAAAAAGTTTTTTTAAAAAAAATTGTTGAGAATTACTTCAGTTTAGTATACAAATAACATACAACAAAGGTTAAAGAGAAAAAAAATGTTTCTGCTACAAAACTTTTTAAAATAAGTGCCCTTTTAAATGAACCCTTTTAGCTGGAAGCACTCTGCCCCATTTTCGCCTAGGGCAAATACTACAGGTTAATACTTGGACATAAGATCCAATTCCACCTAAGCTTCTTTTTAAGGTAAACACATTTTGACTGCTTATTTCATACTTAAATGAATTACTTTCCTGCCCTTTAAAAAAAACTTACTTTTACTTTTTAACATACCAAAATAATAATAATAATAAATAACTAAATAGTTTTCAACCAGAATTGTTATGTTTTTGATATGCAATAGTTTATCAAGTTTATATAACCATAGTTTTATCTGTCATGTCAAAAATCATACAGCTCATCAAAAATGAAAAATTTGTAAAATATTTGTTATCTGTAAGGATGTGTCGTTCATGAACAAGTGGGTCAAAAAGAATGAATCCTTAAAATGAGCGGATCCATTCATTTACCTTGCATTGATGCACTTGTGATATAATCTCATTTTCTTTTTTTGAAATTACATTCATCTTCAAATTTTAAACTCATTAATCAATCTCCCAGTATAATATATTCAGTTCAAACCTTTTTACTTTCTGCTTTATTCATCAGTTTTCTTTAACCGTTGCAGTTCTTCATTTGCAATTTTTCCATGTATCCATTACTAATGTTTTGTGAAACTTGTTCGGTCCTTCTCACACTTTGTCATGAAAATTATTTCTAAAAGTACCTTTTATCATTTTCTGGTGATCTTTTTGTCTTCTATAACACCCCTCCTATCAACTACCATCTAAATTGATTTGACTTTATATTTAATTTGCTTGGCGACTTCCAGGTCACTTAATTTTATATTCCATTTCGATTATCCAGAGGTTTTCAATACGGATTGTTACTCTAATTTTTCCCCCATTTAAAAAAGTATTGCGTGTTTTTTTCCCCCTGTTCTCAATGGTACTGTGAAATAATTTTGAAGCTACAGTCAGTCTTTTTTTTTTTGAATTAAATTATCCGTTGTTACATTTTTCGTTATACCTATTGATAATACTATATGTATGTATACAGTAGTGTAGCTGGAAAAAAATATTTGAAGGACCTCACCTCTTTCTTTCGGGTAGATGTCATGGTTGCAGATGTTTGTTTTGGGGTGACAAAAAAAAAAGGTCAGTTTCTGGAACTTAAGCAGGTTTTCACATAAAAAGCAGTCGCTGTATGATTATATTACTTTTGTTAAGTTTATGTTGTTTAAGGTACACAGTTTTAATAAACATTTCTCTATTCTCATGTTTAATATTGTAGCCCTTTTTTTTTTTGTACTTTCTTTTTTTGTAGTTCTCTATGTTATTTATTTTGTGATTTGCATTTTTTTAAAAATATAACCAAAAGTACAGATTAAAAATTATTTTTTGTTTTATTTTCACCTGTGACCATACTACGCTTATTTAGAATTAGTGCACTTTTTCTCATAAGTTTAATTTTGCAAATTTTTAAACCGTAACAAACAGTTTTTTTTTTTTTTTTTTTCTATAGTAAAATTTAATACATTTAATTTTGTGACGTACTAAAACAGAACCTGCAATTTTTGGAATGGAAAACATATCTTACTATTCAGCAACTGCGGGATATATCTTACAAAATAAACTGTAATTGCTTTATACATGGGCAATTCTCAAAAGGTGGGAACAAAAAAGTTAACTTTGAGCAATTTCAAAAATTTTCGAATTTGATATCAATTTTGCTTTTATTCTATAGTATGCATACCTAGAACACAATATATGAACATGAAAAGACAGCAGGTATTTGTAAAAATTGTTAATTAGCAAATTAAATTAGCAGTCTGTAGGTAACAGATTTTGGACATTGTTGTCCTGTAGGTAACGGAATTTGGACATCATCATAATGTAAATTTCACCATTTTTGACAACTGTTAATCTGATTTTTAACTTTTCCAATGAAAATTTTATTCACTACTTTTTGAATTTTGCAATTTAATGATAAAGAGGATATTAATGAAGTACTTGAATGGCTATACATACTGCTCTTTACATATAATAAAGTTTTGGAATGATTTTGAAGAAGTTGATGAAAGGTAGAAAAAAGCTTCATGGAAATAATTATACAAACTTGTAGTTTGATTTATTGGGACAAATAAGGAATTAAAATAGGGAAAAATAAATACGACATATATATTTTTAAAGGAAAAATAAACAAAATATGCTTTAAGAAAGAATGTAAAAAGTGACATCAGTTTTAATAATGAATATTTTTTCTAATGTCATAAGAATTAAAACGATGTCTAAAAAAATTATTGAAAAAAGAAATTCTTATTTCTATTTGGAGATCGTTAAATTATGTTTCCAAAAGAAGGAAGAGAAAAAAAATGCTAAAATAATAAAAACGGCGGGGGAAAAAAATTGCTAGCGCAGGTGATAAAGTCGCCAAAACTGGTGCAGCTGACGATTAACTACATTTGTCAAACTGGAATCCCCCTCTGGTAACCTTTAGCTTATTGTATACTGTGTTGTCACCAACAGAGGTTTGCTTGGCGATTTTCGCGCAAAATGGCTTTCGTTCGATCATAACCAGCCATGTTTCTACTGTAATTTATGTATTATTCAATGTGTAACGTATTAATTATGCAAAATACCAATGGATTAAAGAAGATAACATCATAATAATCTTTTTTATTGATGTTAGAAGACAGTGGATTATAAAAAAATTATAAATAAACGGACAGAATTATCGGCGTCAAGATCGTAACGCCATTTGGACATCTCACATGTATGTTTAAGAAAAATTATTTTTCTTCTGAGATACTGCATGAAAGCTTATGAAAACACTTTTAAAACTATTGAAAACTGATTCTGAGGATCGATAAATACCTTTAAAACGAAAACATCATATACTTAGTTCTCAAATAATAGCATTGTAAAGATCGTAACTTTTGGACATGCATCAAATTTCAAACTTACTTTTTTCTAAAATCGTTTACAAAGTGAATAATCAGTCTTTACTTTTGTTATTTGTGTAAAATATTAACAAAAAATTATTCAGTGTAAGATTCATACCTTTAAATTTTTTTTGAAACGTATGGAAATAATTTTTAAAAAAAAATTTTTAATGGTACGTTTGCTCAGTTAACGTTTTGGTATGTCCAAAATTGTGCCCTTTAGCAAAGAAAATATTTTTAAGGGCATTTGAAGAGCCTTTTTTTCCATAATTTATGTGAATTCTTGTCTCTATACAGCATTATAATTTACCTCAAAAATTTTAGAGTTAATTAAAATGAAAGTTATTTGGTGTTGAAGCTTCAAAGTTGAAGTCTGTGTTTGCTCCCACCTTTTGAGAACTGCCCACATCTACTTCTGAATAAAGTTTTTTTAGTTTATTTTTCATAGCCATATTTTCCTACTTTTAGATGATTTTAGTTATTTTCCTTCAAAGAAAATTGCTGATCTAATGAAACATTTCGAATGCACGCGAGTATGTCCTGCAAAGAGAGCACTTGTAACTTTATAAATGAACGAAGTCAATCAAGTGAATGAGTTAAATGAACGGATCAAAAGAATGAACAGTCCTCTGATGAATGGATCATTAAAAAGAACGACATTGCCCACCTCTAGTTATCTGCTATTTCAATAAAATTAACAACAAGCAAGTGATTGTTCATGCTTGTTCATTTTTTTTTTTTACTAAACTACTCAAACATCTTCTAGAGCACAATTTTATAGCAAACAATTTACAGTTTATAATTATTAAACTAGTTTATCACAAAGTAAACATTATAAACAATTTAAAAATATGTTTATTTTGCTGTTGGTTAGGAAAATCATAAAGCAACCATTAAATGTATTTTTTAAAGTAATATTTAAAAATGAGCATCATTGTAAGAAAAATAGGAAATTGTTTTATGTAATAGTAGTAAGAAAATAGTTAAATTTTTTGCAATTCAAAATAGATCAAAATCCATCGCATTGCACATAATTTGAGCTTTTACGACCTTGGCTGCGAAGCAGGGCTGTGGAGTTGGACGGAAAATGACAAGCTATGGAAATTTTAAATCCTTTGCCTTCTTTACTCAAAAATCAGTCTGACTCCAACTCCACACGCACTAGCAAAGCTGTGGACTTCCAGAGAAGTGATAGACTATAATTTCTTAGAACTTTTAGCTCCTTTACCTCAAAATCAGTTCGACTCAAGACTTTGCAGCCCTGCTGCGGAGTCCGAAGGAAAATGAAACTCAGGTGCAGATTCAGAAATTAACTTGGACTGCTTTACCCCAAAACCAGCAAGTCTAGGCAGAAATGCAAAAATGAAAAGAAAATAACGGACTCCAGCTTTTATCGACTTGGCAGCCCTGGTTATGACAACCTCCCTTTTTGCCAAAAATTTGATTTTGAACACTTTTTTTAAATAGATTCTTTACAAAACAAAGTTACATACAAATGTAATGTTTCTCTCGGGCTTTTTTTGGGGAGAGGGGGGGGGAGATGATGCTCTTTTCGAGGTAACCTTTGATGCACCCTGACTTTTTTCTTTTCACCTTGCCCCTTTGAAATTTATCAACACTTGATACAGCAAATCTTTTCTCAGATGGAAAAAATCTACACAAGCCTGGCCTTGGAATCCGATTCCCTCATCCACCAGAAAGGCGTTGAGGAGAAAAATTGTTCCTACAGCGAAACTTTTTACAGATAATGTCCTTACTATTGAAGTCAAGCGCCCTTTTATCCAGAATCACCCTACCCATTTTTTGGTCTGAGGGAAACACTAAAATGAATTATGACATAGTTTTAAAAGTTATTCAACTTATAATCATAAACAAACAAATATTTCCAAAATAATTACATATATAAATATAAATTGTTCAAAAACAGTCAAATTTGCATGAGAATTAAAATATTCAGAACAATACCTTCCATCAGTTTCCCACAAAGAACTTCAGGGAATGCCATTCTTGTTATAACTATTCTTGCAAATAGTCAGCAAAAATTAAGCAAATGCTAATGGTATGATGAGAACTAACAAACATGCTTTTTCTTCGTGAAATAAAGCACAGTTATTCAACCTGGAGGAAGATAGAATACGGTTCACAATGTTGCACATTAATTAAACACAGAAATAACGGTTATTAGATAGAATTTTATAAAGATGTTTACTTTACAAACATTTTAAATTTTTGCACATTTAAACATTTGAAAAGAAACGAATAACAGCATTAAAGGTCATAATTAATAGCCAAAAATAGTTGACACGCCTGAATCCTTGTAATGAACGTTCCAACAAAACACAAATCATCGAAATAAAAATTAAGGAATAATGTAATTTTGCAGTAATGAAACGAAGAATAATCAACCATGAAAATTAATCGGAAATTACTCACGGCCACCCGTTATTTAGCGTATCCATCAACTGGAACTTTAAAAACTTTCCGATTTTATAAATTCACAACAGTCTTATTATGTTGCCAATTCAAGAAAAACAAAAAAATTTAAAGAGTTAATAAAGCAATGACAGTTACGATTTTTTGATGCAAAGGGTTAAATAACACTGGAAAACACATGTTTTGTCCCATGCATTATATACACTATTTCTTGTGTATTTTGATGTGTAGAGTTCAAATATGCAATCAAAAATAGTCTATCACGCAAGGTTTTCTTTAAAAATCCTATTTTATTTTTTAATTTTTCGTATTTTTTGAAATTTTAATATATTATTAAAATAACACTTTACCAAAAAAATAACTTAATTAATTAGTGAAAAGTTTTCACTTAAGTTATATTTAAGTATCATATATATGTATATGGATGTATATTCAATTTATGATAAGGAGCCTTGGCTGTCTGCCAGCGCACAAGGTCACCAGCGCGTCGCGACACGCTCGCTCTTGTTGACTCAAGCTCAGTCAGTGCTGTATGGCCTCCCAAACAGGAATTTTTGTTCAAGAGACAGTGCTTTTAAATTGTGTTGTGTGCATAGTTAAACATGCCTCGTAGATGTTTAAATCATCCGGACACGTTTTGTTATGTGTGTGGTGAGTTAACTTTTAAATTGCAAAGAAGAAATTTTACTCCTTTGATAAAAAAGTGTTATGAACTTTATTTTGGCTGTAAGGTGGGTGACCAGGACAAAAACTGGGCTCCACACATATGTTGTGTTACATGCTGTAGACTGTTGACTGGATGGGCCGACGGTTCTCGACGACACATGCCGTTTGCAGTTCCAACCCTTACGAAAATGGTTGATAGAGCTTAATAGAATTCTATAGAAAATTATATAGAAGTCTATAAGAAAGTTCCTATAGAAATTATTTCTATATAATTCTATAGATATCCATATAGAACTTGAGAATGAAGTTTCTATAGAGAATTTCTTCTATAAAGTTCTATAGAAACTGCTATAGAATTTGAGCATAAGGTTTCTATACATAATAAATTCTATAAAATTCTATAGAATTTGGTCAGAAAACTTCCCTTACTGTAGAATTTTGTAAAAAGTTGAGAATTCGTTCATTTTGTTTACAATTATAGTTTTTATTAGTGTTTATATAATACTTCTAGTTTAGGAAGCCTAAAAAGCCCTAATTAATTAGGAAGTTTAATCCCTAAAATGAAATGGTTTAATTCCTAATTAATCTATTTAATTTTAAGAATAATTGTTTTAACAATTAATTATTTGTTAAGGTCATATTTTTTATTACAAGGGCGGATTGTAGTATGGTCTTTAATAATAATACTATTGCATTTTGTCATAGTTCGATGAAAAAAAATCAAACTTAATTAAATAAAAAAAATATACTCATAAAAGATTAAAAATTATTTATTATTTACAATGTTTAAGTTATTTTATAGTAATAATAAAACTTCTAAACATTGAAATTAATTCTAAAAATGTGAGAATTCGTAAAAATTCTTGTCAAGGTTTAGTAAATAAAATAATCAAAGTTCCAAGATGCAACTCCGTATTTTGTCGCGAGAGTTTGCCAGAAGTATTTCTCTCAATCTCTTTGCGCATGCGCCAGTCTGTTTTCCCTTTTCTGCCCCGAACGGCGCCGGCGATAGCGTCCATCTTGCACGTGCGATCCTCTAAGCGTTTTGCGATGAAAATGGCTGAACCTTGCCGAATTCGTTAAAAGTATGTATTATTTTTGTGTTGTTTTGTTATATTTGTATTTTTATTGTTATATTAAACAAATTGGGAATGAAAAAACTTATAAATAGTAGTTATAAAACAAAACTTGAATTTTAAATCCAGAATGAACTTTATTATGCATCGGAAATAGCATTTGATTTTACTAAATAAAGCTCATGACTGAGTAATGACATTAATTTACTAGTGATTTTTGCGTTATAAATTTATATGTAAGTAACAATAACCGAAAGTTTGGACGTGTTAACATTGTTTTTTTTATAGTGATAGGGGTTTTAATATTTAATTAGCACTCCCAAATAGTACCACTGTCCAGTGTTATGAAGTGTCTTTATCTAACAATAATGTGTAATCGTTGTAATAAATTGCTGCACCTCATATTTTTAGGCATAATATAGTTTTGTCAAACGTATATTAAATATGTAAAGCATTGTCATTGTGTTTTATGAGACTCTTAATAGGATCTAGAGGCTGTATAGGAAGATCTATATAGGCTCTATAAGAAGATCTATAGATCTCTATAAGAAATACCTGTATAGAGTTTTATAGAATTATGGCCCAATTTTCTATAGGGCAGCTCTATAGAATTCTATAAAAATAACTCTATAGAATTCTATAAGAAGTATATAGAATTCTATAGAACTAATTTTATAGAAACCTATAGAATTTTTCTCTATAGAATTCTATAGAAAACGGCCTATAGAAAATTGGGCCATAATTCTATAAGACTCTATATAGGTATTTCTAAAGAATTTTTTTATAGAATTCTATAGACCATTTTCATAAGGGAATGGTATGGAGGGAACCGACGGATCACACTTCAGACTGTTACTTTTGCTTAACAATTACAACAGGGATAACAACTAAGTCAAAACATACTTTAAAATATCCCAACTTGCCTTCAGCGATCCGACCTGTCAGACATAGTCAAGAACTACCAATACCAACTCCTCCAACGTCCATAGAAATTAGTGACAGTACAAATCCTGAACCAGATCAAGAAGAAGATGATGATGTACAAGATCCTAGTTTTGAGGTAGGCACTGAACCTCATTTATTAACTCAAGGTGACCTTAATGATTTGGTTCGTGATTTGAATTTATCTAAAAAACAAGCAGAACTGTTGGGGTCACGCCTTAAGGGCTGGAACTTACTTTGCAAAAGTACTAAAGTATGTTACTTTAGAAACAGGCAAGAGGATTTTGAGGATTTTTTTTCCCAAGAAGGAAACTTAGTCTATTGTAATGATATTTCAGCAGTAATGAATACTTTAGGTCATGAGCATACACCAGAAGAGTGGCGTTTATTTATAGACTCATCCAAAGTTAGCCTTAAGGCTGTTCTATTGCATAACGGTAACCAATTCCCTTCAGTCCCTTTGGCCCATGCTGCAAACATGAAAGAGACATATGGCAATATGAAACTGATTTTAGATAATATCCAATATGATAGATACAGATGGAACTTATGTGGAGATCTTAAAGTAATTGCTATGTTACTCGGCTTGCAGCCTGGTTATACAAAGTTTTGTTGCTTCCTTTGTGAATGGGACAGCCGAGATCGGAAAAACCATTATAAAAAGAAATCATGGCCTGAGCGAAAATCCCTTGAACCTGGCAAGAAAAATGTTCAAAACACACCTTTGGTTGATCCTAAAAAAGTTTACCTGCCACCACTGCATATCAAGTTAGGATTGATGAAAAACTTTGTCAAAGCTATGGACAAGAATGGACAAGGTTTTTTGTACTTAAAAGAGAAATTTTTTAGACTAAGCGATGCTAAAATCAAGGAGGGCATCTTTGTTGGTCCACAAATAGGGCAGTAGCAGACGACGTCATCCTGGTGGACAAACAAACTCCAAGTGCTGCTGACAACTAAACGTGCTGTTCGCTCGGCTGTCAAAGCATCTCTTTCGCTTCCATGTTTTTACATCGTAATGCTGCGTGTGATCTAATTTTTGTTGAATTAGGCACTGTTCAACTAATTTCTTGGCATTGATGAGCATTTATTTTAATACTAGATAAGTTGAAGTGACTAATACAACTAGTATTTTGTTAATTTTATGTACAGATTCTTTTTTAGAGTGAGATTAAATTTTTGTTTACTTCACTCACCCATCCACGATGTTTACGTTACGTTTGCGTTGCATCAAAAATTATTTGCATTCTCGACGAGTCAAAGTCACAACTTCGTTTGCCTGTAGTGTGGGTGTTATTTCTGCTTTTTTTTTTCCATCCCTTCATCATATAACTTTTTTGCCTTGTCATAAATTTTGTCATTACATTTCGTGTTACGTTTAACCACAATACGCAATGTTTAGATTCTAAAATTTTTTTTTATAATCACTGAACCGACTTGCTCCGCGTTGTGTTGCTATTCAATTTCATGCTAAACAAACTTCGTTACACTTTTTCCTCTCAGTAAAACTCATCACATTGAGATTAGATAAGTCAAAGTCACAAAATAAACAGTTTTCCACAAATTTTATGAACTCTCTCCCCCTCCTCCCTTTGTTTTTGGGAATTGTTTGTTTGACATTTGTTGCCTTCTATACTATTTCTTTTGCTGTGCAGTGTAGGTGTTATTTTCTGCTGCTATTAAGTTTTTCATAGTGTTTCTTAAGCAATAAATTTTGATCAGGTCTACGGAGCCGGAGTGGGACTGATTTTGGGGTAAAGGAGTCAGAGTCGAAGGCTCTAAATTGCCGGACACTTTTATTTCCCCTCCAACTCTACAGACCATGTTGTCAAAAATTTCTCCTTGGATTTATGCTTAAATGTTCTTTATTAAAAATTTATTATTCTTGAACGTTTGTATAGTTATGACAATTCCCAAAAGAGGCAAAGGATATGTGCTTAATACATGTTCTATCGAAAAAGAATGTAATCCCGGGACAGTCTCGCAAATGTTTCGCCCCTGTAGCTCTACGGATGAGAAGTGCCAAAAAAGTTGTATCAGAAACACAAGGAAAATTCTCACTAGCTGGATCATTTGTTCAGAGACAGAGTTAGTCTTTAAAATTCTGCCCTGCGAATGATCTTGTTGGTATGAAAATTTGGAAGAACTATTTACACTTCATAAGGATGCGTTGAATTTGACAACAGAAATATGGACTCCTTTCTGCTACCAAATACGGAACAACATAGTAGTATATTCTAAATATAAAGTTTCTCGCTAAATTAGACCATACGATTACCACATAATGTATTTTTACCACATGGACAGAAATAAAGTCAAACTTAATAGTTCATGGTTCGTGTTAAAATTTTTAAGTTTATTTTGCTTTATGTGTGTCAACTCTTTTAACTGGTTTGAAATTTAATTTGATCTAAAATGTGAATTCCGTTAATGAATGTGCCACTTATTTTTATTTTGATCCCATGTGCTGACATATAAGTCAGAGATAACTGTATTAAGTTTTTAGAATGAATAGAAAATTATCTTTTAGTGAAAACTTGATTTTACACTTTCTGTAGAACCAGTGATGAAAAACGTTCCAAGCGGGAAAACTTAAAATCAGGGCCTTGTTCAAAATCTGAGCACATTGTTTAAAAATCGACTCTTATTCAATGAAGTAGGGGGGAAATGTGTAACCTTTTTACTTGTTTTTTGATACATTTTCATTTATAGCACGATTCGATTCGTTAACATTTTTTTTACAAATTCACTTCTTGGTTGGCATTTATAATTGTAAATAGCTTTAGAGTTTTTGTACTTAGAATTGCTTAAACATCTGTGGGGACATTCTCGATTATATCTTCTTTGTTTTCGTTATTATCATCAAAGGCGTTCAGTTAATCTGATCTTGAAGGACTTCGTTATTTAACGAGATGACACGTGTCACCAACTGCTGGAAAAATTTCAAGAAGGGTACCAGCAGCTCTAGTCCTCAACTGCCATGAAGGAATATTGGACGGTCAGAGGAAATCCTTCTCACAGACAAAGAAAAATTAGACAGTGCAAAAAGGATGCCAGAGCGGCTTCAAACAGCTATAAAACATTTATCTTTAAAAAAATTCTGTGAGTCTTGTAGCTGAAAAATTATTTTGATCTGTTTGTAGAAAAACAATCATATGGACTTTCTGAAAAAGGGTAAAGTAAATTCGGAATATTTTAACGTATCAGTACAGTCTTTTTCAGAGACCAGCAGAATGGAGTTCCACTGTATCTGCAATTTAACTGCCCATTGTGGGAGAAAATTTTTTTGATACTTTATCATTCAAAAATCATCGAAATCAATTAAATAATTTTACATGGAAGGCACAAAAAGAACACATTCAAATAAAAACTTTTATTTCCAACAAAATTTCTATTGCTCCTTTTTACATACATACATATTTATACTTACACACAATGCTGTAGTTGTAGTATAATTGTTTTGTTTTTTTACTGTAATAAATGCAAATGTGATGTCAATTGGTTTGAAACCACCTTTTCTTTTAATGAGTCCCCTCAAACATTTGTTCTTAATTGAAGCACTGCTGACGTGTATATGTTATAAGTGAAAATAAATCATATGAAAAATTTATGATTATGTCGAATTTTATGGGTTGTAAGCCCATAGCTATAACCTAAAAATTATCAAACAGTTGTTGGGGTAGGTAAAAAGAATGAGTTGGCACAGAAACCACCTCTTCTCCTTAGAACAGAGTACCCTACCTTTATAACTCTAACGGGTTTGATGACAGTCCGGCAATTGAGAGAGAGGACTTAACAGAATAAATTAACATCTGCTACCGGGCCTCTGCCCTTTGCATTTTTATCTATAAACTTTCTTCGTTATAACCCCCCCCCCCCCCCCCGAAATAAAATCCTTGGCTACAGCCTTGCAATAATCAACCCCACCTTTATATGTCCGGCCTAGGCCCGGATCTATAATTCCTTCCCTCCCATAATCGCTATCGAATAATTGTCTTTAGTCGTAACATCATTGTTTTGTGAAATCCTTAGGTTTTTTTTTTTTAATGAAAAAAGGAGGAAAAAGTTTGTTTTTAAATTCGATCGATCCTTGCATTACATAAGTAAAAGAAATGCAGTGAAATCCCATTACAACGAACTCCAAGGGACTGATAAAATATTTCATTGTAATGGAATCGTCTAAAAACTTACTTTATTTTTATAAAAGTGTCAATTTTACAAACCTACACCCTAATATACGTAAATATGCAACTTTTACAGTTACAAAAAACTAAAATATAATTAACACATTAGTTATTCTGAAAAAAAAATTAAAATATTGAACACTGAACTTTTATTCACTGGTCGTCACCACAAAAAGTGTTGCTATTTTCTTTTATGCGAGACATTTGGTCCCAGTAGACATTATAAAAGATTCTAATTGATAATCGTTATTATACTGACCACAAGAACCCTTTCCGAATTCGCAAGGTGCCTTGCGTTTTGGTGTGCAGAAATCGACAGCGCTTGGATAGACACTAGCTTTTGTTGTCACACATAAACCCATGTTTCAGTATGAGTGCATTTCCACCTTGAATGGCTCTGTTTTGAAAGTACAAGTGGAGTTTTCACATAGCGACTTGTGAAAGTTGTTTTTTAGTTTCTGAAAACAGCATTAAGTACAAAATATTCGAACTGATGTTGAAAAAAATATTTCGTGGAACAAATTTTTGAAAAAAATTTCTTCGTTAAAATGAGATGTTTTATACATCATCTTAATACGTTTTAAAATGGGTTCGTTGTATTTTTTGTTCGAAAATTTCATTGTAATGGGATTTCACTGTATATGGAATTCTACGCACTCCAATTAGTTTTTTTTTTTTTTTTGTGCTATGTAAGAAAACTACGTGTAAAAAATGGACATTTTCCATTTTTGAAGTTTCTTTTTCATTTCGGAGAGGGTTCTAACTCCCTGCCCCCCCCCCCCACCTTTGGCTGTGCCATTGCTTGTGGTGAATATGTTGCATTATAATCTGTGCAATACGTATTTTTCAGATTTTTAACTATCATTTGTGGTAATTAGGCTGCTTCATGTTATCATACATAAAAATATGGTAAGCACATTACATATTGGCAATTCCATGGTGTTGGATGTAAAAAATGAAGAAAAATTTCTCAGTTTTAATTCCATTTACCAAATATAAACTGTTCCAAAATGATAAAATTTATTTACAAGATACTTCCTACATCCCACTGAATAAAAAATCATGTTAGTTTTTCAAAATAGATTCCTAAAGTATAAACATATTTTTGCAACATCACCAGCAACACTCTGTATCTTTAAATGGTTATTCATCTGAATTCATAATATTAGCATGTATTTTTTGGAAAAAACAGAATTTCTTCGAGAGTCTACAAATATGGTTTGAAAATATTCAAGATGCTGACCTTGGTTTAACCTGCTGTAACTTATTTATAACTGAAGTGATCAAATTTTAGACAGGCATTTCAAAATATACAACTCTTTACCTTTAAAATGACACCTCATTTGTTTACATATTTTAATTTTGAAAATTTGATCATCTGGTTGACTTTATCATGGAATTGCCCATATTATTTACTTGTGTGTAATATTTATATATTGTAATACTGTAGACAATAATTTGGTTAACCTTTTAGTTCCATAAAGTGACCACTTGACCAAAAATTAAAAACCTTGATTCTCCCTCTCCCCCACGGTTTTCTTCTACTATTTGGATATCGCATTTAAAAAAATAGAGCTTTGCACAATGCATTTGTTTTAGATATTAAATTCAACGCCTTTTTAACGATTCCGTACCTAAGAATTATTTTGCAGGAAAAAAATTAAATTTCAGTTTTTGAGGTGAAATATCCTCTATATTATTGTGCTTCAATTTTGAAATATAGTCAGTACCCTGTTATGTTTTGATATTCATAAAAATTTGATTAATTATTCATCAGTTAAAGATTAGAGAGAAATTTAGAGTGGCGTTAACTTCAGTATTAGAATACAGTAAAGCACGGTTTATACCTTTTTGAAGGGACTGTATGAAAAAAGCAAACAAATGAAAAAAAATGTATTATAAGTATAGGTTAATGTGTATTAGACTCTGCAGGGACCAATTTAAAAAACATATAATTGATAAGAACACATAAAAAAGATAAGTATAAATGGTGCACTGTATTTTATTTTCCGGAAACGCATTAGCATTTCAGATGAGCTACTGAACTCGAGAGAACTTCGAGCAGCTATGAACCAAAACATACACCTAAATTTAACTGTATTTTTTCCTCGCTATATTTGTCGACAAAACCTCACTACAGGTGTTAACTAGATTTTCCTGAACGTCAGTCACAGCATAAAGGTGCCTAAAAGACACTTGCACAAGGGCACCGATCAGGCTTGGCACAAACCTACCCGCCTTGTTAAAACCAAGTATTTAAGAGATCAAAAACGAATTTTCTACAATAACTACAAAAAATAATCCCGCTCAAAATGGAATCACACATTGCTTTACGAATTGTAATTAATTTACCACAATAAATAACAGTTTATTTAGGACTGATGAAAAGATTCAAAAAACAAACCTGTCGTTTTGAATTTTTCGGGGAGGGGGCAAAGGGCTATATTTAATGCAAGTTTTTATTGAAAAACAACAAAACCTGCACTCTTTTATGAAAAAGACATTAATTTTACAAAGCTGGCCATTGAAAAATTAATGTTTTTACATGTAGAAGGGTTTTCCATTGCTTGCTCCTCCCTGGAAAACTCGAAATGACAAGCCTGAAGGGGGGGGGGCAGCTGACCCTTAAATGACAGGTCTGTCTAAAAACTTCCTTGACTGAAAACTTACTACGCAAATTAGCAGATATACTCCACAATTCATGTTATAAATCTGAGTTGTACGAGAAGGATAACTTTTATCAATATTCAGAGGATTGAAAAGTTGGCAAAGGAAGTTTTTCTCAATATTTCAAAATCAGAATAATCATTTATCTTTGCAGATAATATACATACTCAATATCCAGCATGTATTTTAAACAGTAAAAACACTAATTATTTTATTATTTATGCTTTCTACTACTTTTATGTAAAGGCATGTTTAGTTTTTGAGAGCCAAAAATTTCTTCCATTCTTCCATTTGTTTAAAATGTTCACCAATAATTCAGTTTTATTAACAAGTGTGAAAACTGAATCTGTCTCTCGTGTGTTGTCTTTTTTTGCTCATGAAGTTCTAACAATTCAACAATTAATCTGATCTTGAAAAACTGCACTAAAAATTTTGTATTTCTTAGGAGACCAAGTTTAGCATAAATTCTGGGATCAATTTCATAGAAAATATGATATTCGAAACAAAAATCAATCCTTTAGAAAATGAATCGAATTTTATATTTATATAATTAAACGCGCACAAAACAAGGTCATTGCAAAAATATTTGGACAGACGCCGGTATGCTAAACATGATTTTTACTTATCGTTTCAGTCACCGCACATATATCGCCGAAATTTTACACATAAAAAATCCGAAATACATCCACAAGAGGAAAGGTAATAAGCTTTTAAACTTCAGTACGCTTTAAATTCTTCTAATGCATTGGCACTGAAGCCATAAATCGAATAATTCAGGATTCAAGTCCGTCAAGTCAGATGGCTTTGTTGAAAGCTCATTTTTACTCAATAAATATTGGTCCTTATTGTTGATTATCTTGATTTTTTCAGTTTTTCATCGTTTTTCTTCGTTATTATGGCTTTGACAATATTCAGAATGCATTTTATACAAAGAAAAAGCATAAAAGAATAACATCGCACTCGCAATAACATGCAGCTAATACGGCGAACTGGAGGTTGCTTGTCCACCAGGAACGGTTGCCAGGTTCCGTTGCTATGCAAAAAGCAGCTGACTGCTACTGCCCTATACGAGATTTGATAAAAGATAACAATTTCGAAAGCAGACTTAATGACATAGAAAATAGAACATGGACCTGCTTCAAAAATGTGGTTAAAAATTTCTTGGGAAACTATAAAGACGACAACTACAAGGAATATGTCAACGATCTACTGAAAGCCTACAGTGATATGGGTTGCAACATGTCGCTAAAAATCCATTTTCTTGATTCCCACTTGGACTTCTTCCCACAAAATCTTGGAGATGTTAGTGATGAACATGGAGAACGTTTCCATCAAGATATTTCAAGCATGGAAAAACGATAGCAAGGAAAATGGAGTCCGAGAATGCTGGCTGACTACTGCTGGACACTTAAAAGAGATGTACCAGAAGCAAAATACTCAAGAAAATCCCTTACAACCACTTTTTAATGTAGAATAGCTGTAAATAGGTAAAAAAGTGTGTTATTTGTATTTTACTGTCACAAGAAAACCATACGTGATAGATAAAAACTATTATTATTTTTGGATTCAGTGTAAAAAGTACTATAAGAATCAGTCAACAAAACTTTTGGGACAAAACATTATATTTTTTTTGTTGCTCAGTGTAATTATAGGCAGAATAATATTTTTAATATCAACCGAGTGTGCAATGCAGGTAAAAAAGGGCAATCGTCAATTATTCATTTTTTTTTATACGTTTGCTTTCTTATTGGAATTAAAGAATGCAGCTGAAACCCCTCTAAAGTAAACCTAATTCAGTGTTTGTAGCGTTAAAGAAACACGTTTTATTAAATAATCATAAAAGTGGATAAAAATGCATGGGATTCCCCGAAATACGTTCTAAATAGAAAAAAACGTTAAAGTAGAGAAAGAGATACTAGCAGTTCTAAATCTTTCTAAGGTAAAAATGAATGAAACTCATAATGAAAATATCATTTCACAATCTTTCCTCTACTTTTATTTTGTGATATTCTATTAGTTCGTACTTCTGAAGTGAAATTTTTACATCATATGATTTTGGTTCTGTATCAGGGAAAAAGAGATGTACATTTAAAATAAAAGCATACATTTAAAACGTTAAAATGAAAACTCTTTTATTGAAACTATTCGCTATTTTCAACTGATACCGAAAATACAGGTATTTTATTTCAGCAAATAAATTGCAAAATTGCTCGAAATACCGGTATTCGGTATACCGGTATTGCAATCACTAATTGCGAAGAAAGCAAAATAAAGGGAGGGAAGCTTTTTCTGTGTAAACCCCCATCTTTTTACTTCACTTCCTACCGATGAGGGAGGGGGGTTGCGGGGGCGAAAAAACTCCACGAAGGTTTTCCTTATGCAAATCCAGTTTACGTCGGATTTTTGCAAAAATTTTAGACAGGTCCTTTGACGCTCAAGAATTCACTTGGGTAGTTTTCGTTCGCAATGGTGGCCACCCTCCCTCCCGCAGGGGATTTCTTTATACAAATCCAGTTTTCGTCGGATCTTTGCTAAATTTGGCACAGCGGTTCTTTGTTGGTCAGGAATTGTCATAGGAATTTTCGCCTACCTATGAGGAAAGGAAGGAGGGTGCGAATACACCCCACGAGGGGTTTTCCTTATGCAAATCCAGTTTTCGTCGGATTTCTTTCCAAACATGGCCGAGCGGTCCTTTGATGCTCAGGAATTCACATAAGCTTTTTCTCATCAAAATGGGGTGGATGGGGATCATGTTGGGGGGTTTCGCAATGATGTCTAAATTTAAATTTTAAGTCATAAAATTGTGCTTTCTACAAATTGACGGGAAATGTTTGTACTATTTTTTTCCTTCTGTTATAAACCTGATTGTTAAACATGTGTCACTAGACGAAACTTTTATTTTATACTAGTATTTTACTTAATGTTGCTCAACTAAAAAGTAAAAAGTCTTATAGCAAGAGCTATTAAATGACTAAAAATAAATTATTTAAGACGTCAATACGAAATATAGTTCAAAGTACATTCAAATTATTGAGACTGCTCAAATTGAAAGATTTAAACAAAATATTGAATAGAGTATTCAAAACTTTTTCGTTGCGAAGCACTTTTGTCATGAATCGAGCTATACCATTTGCACGCCCCCCCCCCCTCCATTACTCCATTAAAGTTTTGAATTAGAAAAATATTTATTATATTTTTAAATGTTTTTTGTTGTTTTCCGATCCATTGCAACCCCCCCCCCCAAGAATATCGATATTTGGAGAGCGATATATCGCGGTATTAAAATTCTGTTATCGCCCAGTCCTAGTAGTAAAGAGTAGAAAATCTATTGGATAACTTCGGCTCACGGTGTTACTCGGTGTGTGTTCACGTGTTTTGAAAAAAAGAAGGAAAAAAAAAAAAATCTAGGAGCAAACTCTAACCCTTCCTTTTCCTTAGCGTATCTAAAAATTGCATAAAATTGTAATTTTTGACATTTTCCTAGCAGTTATTTTTTAATTAATTTTTTAAACTGTCCAAGGCGTGGTCTAGATGACGTCACAATGATGCTCTTTGGCGCATCGTTGTACCGCTTTTCCACGTTATGATAATCGAGAATTGAATTAAAATTGTGCTCTATGCTTGCTATCAGCCATATCGTTGCCAATACACGTGAGTAAAGATGCGAATTAAATATTTTGCTCTGTGAATGGCAACACAGAATGACATTTCATCAATTGTGATGTCATCGGTAAGAAATGTAAACAATGAAAGCGCACCGATTTAAGTAATTTTTTAAAAATATTAAACTGAAACAAATTATTTACAAAATAGTTAGAGCCTATGTTTTTAAGCATGTTCTTTCAGAAAAAAAAATACTTTTAAAATTTTGGAAACGACCCCATTGTTGGAAAATGGCGAGAAAATCGCGATGATTTAAACTTTTTTAACTGTTGCCATCTTGTGTTTGTTAAAAAATAAATGCTTGTAATTATTTTCAGCAATGCTTTTAAAATAATTTTCAATTTTCATTCTTTGCTTTGCTTTTGAGATGAATCGGGAATTGTGATGGTCGTCTAGTTATGGCGTGTGTAATTTTGTTTTTGTTGGGAATATTGCTTCCTCGTCAAGCATGGGGTGGGATCAGAATTATGAGAAAAATATGGAAGAAAGTTTCGTGATGGCCACAACATACTAGTTTTTTTTTCCGTCTTCTGACTTAACAGTTTTTTTTTTTTTTTTGTTTCTTTGGAAGTCAAGGTTGGCGCCCTCTTCGACCCAGTCTCCCCCAGCGAAAAAATGTATTTTTTTGGAGGGGGGAGGGAGGGGTCATCCCATCATTGTCTAAAACGAAAAAAAAAATCTCCAAACTAAGGCCCACGAAAAGATTTGGTTGACTTGGCATCAATGAACTAATAATAAACAGCAGATAAGACAGACGTCACCAAAGCAACGTAGCCGCCACTAAGGCCCCTATAGCGGTTTGCCATTTTCAGCTCTTTGCTGCATCCAGCAAAAATGTAAAAATCATGGTTCTCATTTTTCTGTCTCATATAGATTGAGATAAATATTTGTGATTCAACATGTTTCTATATCTTGCTATTGATTTATTCCCGAATTCAGTATTTAGAAAGTTCTTCTATTGCTTGCTTTTATCTAACTTTTGATGTAAGCTGTCGATCTGTTTAGCACGAGTAAAAAATGTGGCTTTTAACTCTATTCTTTTTCATTCTCTGCTCTACTTGTAATTTTAAAAAATGTTGTAAAGCGAAATCTATGGTACATATTAAATTTAAAATAGGTGTTTCTTACAAAGTTCGAACAATTCCGCAAAACTGTACAACCAAGTATTAAAAGGTCAGGGACTGGAAAGTGCAAATAAAGTGTTTTGAATAAATTTAATTGTTCGCGACTCCTTGAAAATAATTAAATGTGTCTTCGAAATTTCTTGAAAAGTGCTTCAATTTTACTTCTTATCAAGTGTATAAAAAAAGAATCTACTTTTTTTTAACCTGGTTTATATATCTTTATATCATTTCTTTTGAAGCATATTTCACTACTGATCATTTTATATTTAATTCAGTGCTGTGTTTGTCGGTATTTTGAAGGGATGATCAAAAACTTAACTAACGGAAAGCAGATGTGAGCAAGTGACAATGCGTGATCTTTTCTTTTCCCCGGTCATCCTCAGCGTCAATTAACGTCAACTATTTGTCGACCCCAAAACAATTTTTATTTTGAACGATCTTAAGTTGTTAAAACAGTGTATAACTTTAAAAAATAATTAATTCTCCCATTTTTCCCCTAATAACACTGTGCGGCAAAATAAATAAATAAATAAATAAATAAATAAATAAAATTTAAAAAAAAATAAAAAATTCAAAATGCTTCTGACATTTCGTCGACTGATTCTTATGTAAAACGCCCCCCTCAATCCGAATATGACCTCCGTTTCCCCCCCTTATACGTACCAATTTTTTTTCAAAGCCCCCCCCCCCCAAGTTTTTTCAATTTTCCTTACTTTCAGAGCAATTATTGTTATTATTATTATTACTTTTTTTTTTTGGAGGTTAAAGGAGCTTTATATTAACTGCTGACATAGTTTTGGCGGGCAAGAGAGGTTCAAAGCTCAAGATCATGGACACCGATAACAAATGGGGGAACTTAGGGGGTACACCCTCCAAATATTTGAAAAATCACGAAAAACGATCTTTTTATTCTGTTTTTTTTAAAAAGATGTTTTTAAAAAGATTTTTTTTGCAGAATAAGAGTATATGACTCGCTTCTATGACTCCCATGTCCAAAAAATTTTTCGCGATGTAAAAGAAAATTAAAAAAAAAAAAAAAAACTATTTTGTGAACGTCGCATGTTGCATATGAGTTGAATCGCAGGTATTCATTCAAAAGGACATTCTTCAGGCTGATTCTTATGTAAAATGACCCCTTGTTTCCAAATACGACCACCTTCAACCCCCATCATGCCCTCCTTTTTAGAATCTCCTTCCCCTTCCTCTGATTCAGAGCCATTTCTTTATTTAATTTGGGTGGGGAAAAGAGTATTACAATAACCGTAAACATTATTCTGAATGACTAGAGATGTGCAAAGCTTAAAATCTTGTGCATATGTATGAAAAAAGAAAACTTGCTCCCTCCCCCAAATTAAAAAAGGGGGGATGCTTTTCTACAAAAATCGGTACGTAAGAGGAAAACGGAGATCATATTCGGATTCAGGGGGTCAATCTGCAGAAGAATTAGCCGGAATAGCCTCATAGCCTCAGAAGCATTAAAGAGTTTTTTTGCTGCACAATGTGTTTGGGGGCGTGCCCCCCATGTTTTCCTTTTTGCTACATATACACAAGATTTTGAGCTTTGCCCATCTCTAGTCATTCAGAATAATGTTTACGGTTATTGTAATACTCTTTTCCGAATCCAAATTAAAAAAAAAATGGCTCTGAATTAGGGTGGGCGGAGGCTCTAAAAAGGGGACGTGATGGGGGATAGGTGGTCGTATTTGGAAACAAGGGGTCATTTTACATAAGAATCAGCCAGAAGAATTTCTTTTTGAATGAAGACCTGCTATTCAATTCGTTAGCAACGTGCGACATTCATATGATAGTTTTTTTTTTTTTTTTTAATTTTTTTCTCATCGCGAAAATTTTGTTGGAGATGGGAGTCATAGAAGCGAGTCTTACACTCTCATTCTGCACCGAATTTTTTTTTTTTACAAACATCTTTTTAAAAAAAGCAGAATAAAAAGATCGTTTTTCGTGATTTTTCTAATATTTTGGGGAGTATACCCCCTCAAGTCCCCCCATTTGCTATTGGTGTCCATGATCTTGAACTTTGAACTTCTCTTTCCCGCAAAAACTATGTTAGCAGTTAATATAAAGCTCCTTTAACCTCCAAAAAAGGATAATTGCTCTGTAACTAAGGAATATTGAAAAACAAAAAAACAAAAAAAAAAAAAACAAAAAAAAAAAAAAAAAAAGAGAGGCTTGGGGAGCCTTAAAAAAATTGGTACGTATAAGGGGAAAACGGAGGTCATATTTGGATTCAGGTGGTCATTTTACATAAAAATCAGCCGACGAAATATCAAAAGCATTTTAAAGGGGTTTTTTTTGGCCGCACAGTGTAATTTTTTTAAATCCTATTTTGAAGATAATGGCTACTAGCCCCCATTTTTACTTTCTTCTATATCTAATATATAGAAGAAAGTATTGGATTCGTGCAAATTTTCGAATTTCGAATTTTGACGGATTCGAACGTTTTGAGGTGTGCTGAGTCCATTTCGACCATTTTTGGAAAATGTCTGTCTGTCTGTGTGTGTGTGTGTGTGTATGTGTGTGTGTGTGTATGTATGTATGTGTGTGTGTGTGTATGTATGTGTGTCACGTCTGTGTGCGACCAGTTTTTTGTGGCTGCTCTACAACAAAAACTACCGCATGAAATCGAACGAAATTTAGTACACATATGTGCCCCTATGTGAACTTGTGCCCATTAGTTTTTGGCGCGAATTCCTCCAAGGGGGGTGGAGCAATGGGACGTTTTTCGAGTTACGCGTGCTTGCTATTCCTCAGGAAGTAACTGGCGGAATCAAACAAAATTTGGTCCATATGTTGGTATTAACAGGAACAGGTGCTGATTCAATTTTGGTGTCAATAACTCAAACGGGGGTTGAGCTATAGAACGTTTTTTGTCGTCAATTGTGACTGCTGTATCTCAAGAAATAATGAACGGAATGAAAGAAAAATTTATCGGCAAGTAACCCTTAGTGGGTATAAGAACTGATTTTATTTTTGTGTCAACAGCTAAAAAGGGGGTAGCGCAATCACCCGTTCTTTTTTTCCATTTTGAGTACCCTATCTCAAGAAGTAATGCTACGTTCTGGTTGAAATTTGGAATATATGTGAAACCATATGTAAACAGGCTTTGGTTCGATTTTGACGCCGATCGCTCCAAGAGGTGTTGATTTTTTTTTTTTTTTTTGCGAATAAAAATATTTTTATTAATGCAACAATAAGAAAGATAAATCGTAATAGATTGTCGTCTGCGTATTTCTCGTGATTTTAATTGTATGGAAATGATAGGAAATATTATCTCAATGATTTAAAATTTTTAACTGTTGCCATCTTATGTTTGTTAATAAATAAAATATTTGTAATTAATTCAAGTAAGGCTTTTAAAGTAACTTTCAATTTTCGCTCTTTGTTTTGTTTTTACAATAATTCAGACATTGGGATGGTCGTCAAGTTTTTGCATGTGTAATTTTGTTTTTGTTAGGAATATTGCTTCCTCGTCAAGCATGGGGAGGGATCAGAAAAAGGAAAAATATAGAAGAACGTTTCGTGATGGCCACAACATACTAGTTAAATCAGATTTTGGGACTGTTTCCGTTCGCGAGCCCGAACTAATTCTCCCATTTTTTCCCTGATAATTTTTTTGTTATAAACCTATTTTGAAGATAATTGCCACTAACCCCCTATTTTCAAAACTGATTGGGTGTTGACTGAAAACTGAACCTGGTCCCAACTGACCAGGGTTGCCAGACGTCCCGGATTTCAAGGGACAGTCCCGCATTTTTACTTTCTTCTATATCTAATACATAGAAGAAAGTATTGGATTCGTGCAAATTTTCGAATTTCGAATTTTGACGGATTCGAACGTTTTGAGGTGTGCTGAGTCCATTTCGACTATTTTTGGAAAATGTCTGTCTGTCTGTGTGTGTGTATGTATGTGTGTGTGTGTGTGTATGTGTGTGTGTGTGTCACGTCTGTGTGTGACCAGTTTTTTGTGGCCGCTCTACCGCAAAAACTACCGCATGAAATCGAACGAAATTTGGTACACATATGTGCCCCTATGTGAACTTGTGCCCATTGGTTTTTGGCGCGAATTCCTCCAAGGGGGGTGGAGCAATGGGACGTTTTTTGAGTTACGCGTGCTTGCTATTCCTCAGGAAGTAACTGGCGGAATCAGACAAAATTTGGTCCATATGTTGCCATTAACAGGAACAGGTGCTGATTCAATTTTGGTGTCAATAACTCAAACGGGGGTTGAGCTATAGAACGTTTTTTGTCGTCAATTGGCACTGCTGTATCTCAAGAAATAATGAACAGAATGAAAGAAAAATTTATCGGCAAGTAGTCCTTAGTGGGTATAAGAGCTGATTTTATTTTGGTGTCAACAGCTAAAAAGGGGGTAGCGCAATCGGCCCGTTCTTTTTTCCATTGTGAGTGCCTTATCTCAAGAAGTAATGCTACGTTCTGGTTGAAATTTGGAATATATGTGAATCCATATGTAAACAGGCTTTGGTTCAATTTTGACGCCAATCGCTCCAAGAGGTGTTGATTTTTTTTTTTTTTTTGAATAAAAATAGCTTTATTAATGCAACAATAAGAAAGATAAATCGTAATAGATTGTCGTCTGCGTATTTCTCGTGATTTTAATTGAATGGAAATGATCGGAAATATTATCTCAATGATTTAAAATTTTTAACTGTTGCCATCTTATGTTTGTTAACAAATAAAATATTTGTAATTAATTCAAGCAAGGCTTTTAAAATAACTTTCAATTTTCGCTCTTTGCTTTTGCAATAATTCAGACACTGGGATGGTAGTCAAGTTTTTGCATGTGTAATTTTGTTTTTGTTGGGAATATTGCTTCCTCGTCAAGCATGGGGAGGGATCAGAAGAAAAAAAAAGAAAAATATAGAAGAAAGTTTCGTGATGGCCACAAAATACTAGTTAAAAATTGTCCCGCGTCCTGGGGAACTTCCATAAGGGACGGCTAAAGTCCCGTATTCTAGCTAATAACAACATTTTACAAAACGAGACATTATTTTAAGGGGAAAAATAGAGTAAAACAAAAAATGTGAAACAAAGAGCAATAAGAAAATCATGTGGTAGCAAACGTTAAATTATTTTCGTTTCAATTTGGTTTTAATTTTGGCGGCAGGCTATGAGGAGCCGAATGATTGCTCAGTCGCAATGAAAACTATTTTTACACTTTGATGAGTGACATTGTGTATGGTTTAATTCTTTGTTACGATTTAATTTTTCAGATTTATCATGAAGAGACGTTCTACGTCGGAAAGCAGCCCTTAAAAATACACCAAATCCAGTAAATGCCCTCAACCAAAAAAATCCCCCCCCCCCCCTTTCACTCCTAGAAACCTGTCCCGTATTTACTGTGCTTTTGTCCGATGTTGTATATGTTATTCAGTATCGTCTCCTTACCCGAAAATCGTCGAAAAAGGTTCTGTTGCAATTTTGCCCAGGTTCTACCGTATATTGTCGTGGCCCCCGAGAACCCTTTATCTCGGTGGCCACGATATTGCTTGGACTAGTATTTCCGTTTTCCTTGAAATCTTTCAGCATCGGGGTTTTTGTTTCGTTTTTTTATGATTTGAAACTTTCGTGCTGCCATCTATGAGAAATAAATGAAGCTATTTTTGAACTTGGAACATTTTTCGCGAATTTTCTCTGCTATGCTGAAGTAGCTGGTTTTGCTTCTTGATTGTGGATACACATGGAGTTAATAAGAAACCGCAATCAAGAAGCAAAACGCACTACTTCACTATATCAAACGTAGAAAAAAAGCATCGTTTAGCCCCAAGATGGCGGACGTGTCTTGGTGGTGAGTGTCCAAGAATGCTTTCATTTTCGATTTGCTAATAGATAATCTATCAGAATGCTTCTGATTAGTCACCGGTGAACCTGCTGGTCTAACCTAGGGCCGGACTAAAACTCCATTAGTCCGTGCCCCGGCACGGGGTGAAGAGTTTGAGGGGCGCAAAAATGCCAAATTAAAGTTAAAAAAAATATATCACAACTGAGTTCCTGTAAAAATAAAACATAAAAATGAAAAGAAAAGAAGAAACCAGAAAGAAAAAAAAATATCAACAGAATTCTAAAATTGAAAGCAATTACATTAACACTTGACAACAAATTTCAAAGCGTTTCTTTAGAAATAGATACGAAGGTTCAGAGGGCGAGGTTTGTTTAAAAATAAATCAAAACATTCTATTAAGAGATGGGAGAGGGGGAAACGTCTATAAAAAACCAACGTGCCAAATTGCTCTTTTATAGCCATAAAACTTGTTTCTACATCTGTACATTGTTGCTTTTATGCAGATGGTTATGTTATTTTCACAGATGAAGAGAACGCACTGTGATGCCTTACGGTCATTTACTTTATTTAACCTAGTCGTAGCTTGCAACTTTATGAAGAAAAAATTGTTAATTATTTTGTATTTTAACTAATTGTATAGAATTAGAAATCATTTTTGAAGACGCAGAACTCCTGGCAGGACTCTCGCCAAGGGCGAGTGTAGGGTGTGCCCTTTCAGTTTTTCATGGAATAGCCCAGTCAATAAAGGTTTCGTGTCGCAACTAATTTAGGGAAAGCTAAATTTTTGCAGGTTGTTAGTATATGAAGTATACACTAAGAAAATTCAAAGTCCCGACCCCCCCCCCCCCCTCTTGCTCCCGCCCCCCTCCGAAACACTGCCACAGCAGTACTATGATTATATGTACTCTTTTCGTGCTGCAACTACTTAAGAGAAAGCTGAATTTTGGCAGAATGTTAGTACATAACATATTCTTTAAAAAAATACAATGTCCCGACCCCCACCACTCTTTCTCCCCCTCTCACCCCCTCCGAAACACTGCAAGAACAGTACTATGATTGTACGCTTTTCGTGTCGCAACTAATTAAGAGAAAACTGAATTTTGGCACGATGTTAGTACGCAATGTATTCTTTAAAAAAGTACAAAGTCCCGATCCCCACCCCTCTTTCTCCTTCCCCCTCCCCACCCTCATCCCCTACGAAACACTGCAAAAACAGTACTATGATTGCACGCTTTTCATGTCGCAACTAATTAAGGGAAAACTGAAATTTGGCAGGATGTTAGTACGTAATGTATTCTTTAAAAAAGTACAAAGTCCCGATTCCCACCCCTCTTGCTTTCCTCCCCAACCCCTCCGAAACATTGCAAGAGCAGTACTATGATTATTCGCTTTTCTTGTCGCAACTAATTTGGGGAAAGCAGATGTTTATCAAGGTGTTAGTACAAAATGTATGCACTAAAATAAGACAAAGTCCCGATCCCCACCCCTCTTTCTTCCCCCCTTCCGGAACATTGCAAGAGCAGTACTATGATTATACGCTTTTCGTCTCCCAACTAAATAGGGGAAAGCTGATTTTTTTTCATGATGTTAATATGTAAAGTATGCACTAAAAAAGCACAAATTCCCCACCCCTATTGCTTCCTCCCCCCCGCCCCGTCCGAAACATTGAAAAAGCAGTATTATGATTATACGCTTACAGCTCGAAAACTAATGATGATACCGCAGTATTCCTTTTTTTTATTTCACTTCTTACAGTATTATAAACCAGTGGTGCCCAACCTACGGGTCACATCCGGCCCATGAAACTGATCAGTGTGAACCGTTGTTTTGCGAAATGTTACATTTCGAGGACTATGTTGCAACTGGTTTCTGAAAAACAGGTTGCATTCAAAAAAAAAAAAAAAAAAAGGCATCAAGTTATTATAACTACAATTGTTTTTATAAGGGGTCATCTAACAGTTCGTTGGCTTGGTCTGAAATATTGTTACAATGCATTCCACTACAGTGTTCACGCTAGACGTACAATCGAACCCAGTTTTACGACAGCAAAAGTTTGTAACACTATGTTTTACAGTGGCAAGATATGAGTAGGAGAATTTCACTTGGAGCAGAGGTAATTGTCATGATCTTAGGAATCAGTCTGTTGCTTGAAATATATTTCCAAACCCATTCTTCTGCTGGAAATTTAAAACCTAACCAAGTTTGAATAAAAGTTTGTGAAAAGCAAGTAATCGCAAAATTGTCCCTAAAGTCCACTTTTGATTTATCAAAACTTCCACCAACTTCAGACGTCACTCGTCAACATCTTTTTAAGGTTTCCACCAGAGGTTTTAAGGTCAACACCAGATTCGAACTTGGTTAGGTTTTAAACGTCCCCCAGAAGAGTAAGGTTGGCATTATACTTCATGCAACAGACTGATTCCCTCATTCATGATATTAATTTGTTGAAGTTACTTTTTGTTTTTTGTTGTGAGTTTTCTGCATATGATTAAGTTGGTAAAATGGTGAAACTGAGCATTCTACATAAAAAGTGTATGTTTCAAAATTTGTGTATAACAGTGGTCTCCAACAATGTTTTCAGAAAACAATGTCTAAATATTTGGCTAACAATTTGTAACATTGTCATTAATCGTGCTCTTCGAGTTGTAACGTTTCACAAAACAACAGGCAACACGGATCAGCTTCGCGGGTCGGATACGGCACCTGGGCCTTAGGTTGGGCACCACAGGTTTACAATTTGTTAGGAGTGAAATAAAAAAGGAGCATTCCGGTAACATCATAAATTTTCAAGCTGTACACGTATAATCATAGTACTGAACTGCAGTGTGCAATGTTTGGAAAGGAGGGGTTGGGGTCAGGACTGTCAAGGTTTTAGTGTACACTTTATGTATTAACATCGTGCAAAAATTCAGCTTTATCTTAATTAGTTGCGAAAAGAAAAGCGTATAATCATAGTACTGCTCTTGCAGTGTTTCGGAGGGGGTAAGGGGGGAGAAAGAGTGGTGGGGGTCGGGACTTCGTACTTTTTTAAAGAATACATTGTGTACTAACATCCTGCCAAAACTCAGCTTTCTCTTACGTAGTTGCTACACGAAAAGCGTATAATCATAGTACTGCTCTTGCAATGTTTCAACGGGGGTTGGGGGTGGGGGAAAAGCAAGAGGGGTGGGGGTCGGGACTTTGTGTTTTTTTAGTGTATACTTTATTTGCTAACATCCTGCAAAAATTCAGCTTTCCCTAAATTAGTTGCGACAAAGCTTATTTTTTTTACCTTCATTGGTATGCGTTTCAAACATTTTTATGCGAAAAACAATATTCAATACTTTTATAATATTGAAGCATCGCTAGCTCCAGTTTGATAAAATTTAATCTTTACTAATAATAAAGCTCTCTCTCCTGACAGACCTAGTATCCTGACAGACAGTCTCTCTGTCTGTCAGGATCTCTCTCTGTCCGGATCTCTGTGACGCGCATAGCGTCTAGACCGACCGATTTTCATGAAACTTGGCACAAAGTTAGTTTGTAGCATGGGAGTGTGCGCCTCGAAGCTATTTTTCGAAAATTCGATGTGGTTCTTTTTCTATTCCAATTTTAAGAAGAAAATTATCTTAAAATGGACAAGTAAATTACGAAATTATCATAACGTGGAACCGTAACATGGGCACAAGCCAACAGGCGAAAAAATTCACCATTCATTGTTTGTAAATATACAGGCGAACCGAAAGACCTTTTAATTTTCTATTACGGGCAAAGCCGTGCGGGTACCACTAGTAAATAAATAAACATGATAGGTACATAGGAAGCACCTTCATTTTATTATTTCTGCTGTTTTTTTTTTTTTCTTTTTCTTCTTAAATCGAAATATCAACACAACTGTCTTTAAAAAAATATTTTTAAAGCAATATATCAAACTATTAACATATCAGAGCAAAGTGGAGAAAAATAGATGATATGCCGAATTATGTTTCAAGTTGCAGAAACTTTAAAATGAGAGAAAGAGAGAATGAGATTTAGAACATTGTAATAAAACGTTGCAATGGTAGTTTTTAAATATTTGGAAAAAAAAAAATCCTCAAAAGATTTAAGAGGCATGATATTCAATAAATAAATAAAACGGGGGGAAATTATTTATGAGGTATCACTTCAAAATATCCCCACAGTCGAAAATGATAAAAGGTTTTTTTCTGTTACCGCAGAAATTTCTATTTGAAAAAATCAAAATATGAGGTTGTAAGGAAAATTAAAGAGGGTTTCTCAGAATATTTTTATTTAAAATAAGTAAAAGAGGAATGTAGAAAGCGGAAAAAGGGATTCCCTGCACCCCTTCCCCATTACATAATCGAAAAATGAGTGAAATTGCGTTTATAAAACTTTCGTCTCGAAAAATTTCCGGTTGAGAGCCTCCGAATCCACCCCCCACCCCTTCCGTTGCAACCTTATTAAACATCGTTCAAAAGTTTTGTTTAGAACATCAGTTATAAAATTTCCGGGAAAAACTCTCCTAGCTTCATCATACTAACACTCATCTAAAATTGTGTTTCTGAACTCCAATTTCCAAACACTTTTCAAGGAAGAGAGTCCATATACTCTTATCCCTTCCGCTAACGTTATCAATGATGGCCTCCAGTTCCGTTTTTAGGACTTCAAGTTCAGAAAATTTTCGTCCGACTTTTAGATCCCGCTTCTCTCCCCCCTCCCCCCAATAAAAATTTCGTTTTTAGGATTAAAATTTTTAATCGTCTAAATTTTTTTTTCATGATTTCAATTACGAAAAATTCCGGGGTAGAGTCCCCGTACTCATATCTTCCCATCATTATCGATGATCGTTAAAAGTCGCATTTTTTGACCTACAATTTAGAAAAATTCCCGTGAGAGAACCCCTGATTCCATCATTTAGACGACCATTTCAACATTTACTTATCGAAAAAATTCTAGAGAGTCAAAGAATCTTCCCTTCCCCAACAGCATTAAAATAATTGAAATTGTACTTACAGATCAAATTTTGAAAAATTTTTAGAGGAATATTTTCCGACCCATCTGAGCGAATTACTTACTAGTAATGATGATATGATTTATATTGCTAATTCTCTTTTTTGCATTAAAAAAGTAAAACTCCTAATTTGCGTGTCTGCGCAATCAGATTATTATCAATTTTCCCCCTGACAGCACAAGGGCATCAGGCAGCTCGCCAGAAGAAAAAGACAAAAAAGAGAAGATTGGTTCCTCTGCTTTCTGCCATAATTATTCTGTCGAAAATCTTCATGTAGTGGTCAGGAATTCGCGTTAGCTCTAAAATTCGTTACTCGTGAAAAACTCGCGTTATAGCCATTTCGCGTATGTCGAATCGCGTTATAGCACGGGTCTACTGTCGATCGAAAATTTGTAAAAACATATATAAAATCTAAATAACTTCTGTGAAACGTCGAAATGAAACGTTTAAAGAAGTTAAAAATTATTGTAAATATTTATGTTATTTATAGAGTTACCGCTAGCCGTGGTTTTTTTAATGTTTGTTAAAAAATATAAAAAAGAACGTTTCCTTCTTTTTCTTTGGGGAAAGGGGGGGGGGGAGATCCTTACATTGTAGTTCAAAATGGGCGATTTTTTTTACTTTATCACGGAGCGATTCAAAAGCTGAATCCGGCCTTGGACCTGTTAAATCTTCCTTTTTGTGGTGTTCGTATTAGTTTTTTTACTACAACACTTCGAAACCCAGGAGGTGATCACAAATAAACTTGTATAATAAGCACAAGATAAACAAGGACATGAAAAAAGAGAGATTCCAAAGAGATTCTTGATCAATTTGGGTAAGAAGCACACCTGAAAATTGTAGTTTTTAGTGCTTTAAATAAATCCTTAAAAAAGTACGAGAATGCGACTTAGCGATCCCCTTGTTGGCATTGGTGCCCCGAAGGGAGGCAACTGGAAGCAGGGTTGCCAGACGTCCCGGATTTCAAGGGACAGTCCCGTATTTAGAAAAAGTGTCCCGCGTCCCGGAGGCCTTCCATACGGGACGGCTAAAGTCCCGTATTCTAGTTGATAACAATATTTTACAGAACGAGACATTATTTTAAGGGGAAAAAATAAAAAAAAAAATGTGAAATAATGATCAATAAAAAAATCATGTGGCATCAAAAAAAAAAAAAGTTTAAATTTTAATTTGGTTTGTATGTGAGTGTTTTTTTTTTTTTTTTCGTCAGACTATTAGGAGCCGAATGGTTGCTTCTTTTGTTGATTGACTAATATTGGAAACAACTCTGCGCATGCGTCGTCATTCGCAATGAAAACTATTTTTATACCTTGATAGGCGACAGCTTTTGAGGTTTAATGCTTTGTTGAGATTGAATTTACAGCGGCGTCTCAAAAATAAGTTCACCCCCTCCTCTTCACTTCTAGAAGTCTGTCCCGTATTTATTGTTCCTAAATCTGGCAACCCTGACTGGAAGTCACTATGACCTTGAATAACTTCCCTTATTCGGCAAATTTGGAGACATAATTGCACCAGTGCAATTATGTCCCCATTATTTTTAAATGCCCGAATGTTCGTGGTACCTATGTGTGCATATCCGCATTTTATCATTTGCCTAAGTTTGGAGTTCCATTCGGCAAATTACGAATTTCTGTCCATCTAAAAGCTTATGTTCGGGGGGTGCCCCTACTTGTTGTTCTTTTTATAGTTTTTTTTTCTTTTTTTATTCCATGGATCCTTTCGTGTGGAAGAGCAAATGCATGTAGAAATTTCAATCTAATGTAAAAAACCAAACTTCAAACGCAAAAAAGTAAAGCAAACTCTTACATAAAATATATTTAATAAACATGAATGCACATTCAAATAAAAAAATGCAAGGAATGATAGCTCATTTCAGCCATCTTTGGCATACATTGCACAGACACATGAATCTAAACTTATCCATCGAAAATAGATTTAAAAAGCTGATAGTGATTGCATGATTTGCTTTAATGAATAGCAGGAAAATTCATAAGTATACATAACATGAACAGAATGCAATTTACATAATCGTGGACACCATTTTAGGCATCAAAAGACTTATTTGTCTTAAAATGGTCAAAGAATAATTTTAAAATAAATATTTGCCAAGAAAAATTGATCCCTTTATTTATCATAAAATGTACTGACTAACTAGTAAAAAAAATTCATTAAAATTCAATTTTTTTTTCTGGCAATTTCAAAACTAGACGTATAAAACCGATTCGATGTAAAACAAATCAAAGTGACAATGTGTCTTTTACTCCAAATGTATTTTCTACTCTGCTTTTTACACCACGAGTTTTACATTTTTGCTTTATCTGTATTATGGAAAAATTTATCAACTAAAGTAAATTTTCTTTTAAAATTTTACCTAACACAATCTTAATGAAGTTATTAAATCTTTATACTAGCAAACAATTTCAACAATTTTGCTATCAATCTAATCATAAGATTCATAAGAATTTATATATATATATATATATATAAAAGTTCGTTTAAAATAATTTCCCTCCTGTATTACTGAAAAATTTATCAATTAAAATTAGCTTTTCTTAAAAATCCCCACTAAGATATTTTCTACAAATTTGCTAAGCCGTTGTGTTGGCAAAAATTTCATTATATATAAAATTAAAAAAAAAAGTAATTGAATATTCATAAGAATAAGTTTCCAAAAACGCTCGTTTAAAATGCTTACGTCGATTGTTAAAAAATATAAATATCACAAAATACTACTGTGATGATAAAATTTAAAAAAATAGTACCGTTTAGTTCTCTGTACATGATTTGAAAATTATGAATATTTCACTTTGTCTACTTATTCAGCAAGGTATTACAATTTTTTAAATTACATTCTAGGTTCATTTTCAGGACGACTTGAGTTTTGGAAAACACCTGTTTTGGGGTGCATCTTCTATAATTTCTGCAGCGCAATGCTTGTTTCTGAAACATAAATAAATAAATTAAATAAACATATTGAATGGTACATAGCTGCAAAGAAAACAACAACGTCAAAACGCACAAATAGCAGGTTACTGCAGACATTGATGAAAATATATCCGGCAAGCATATTTCTTTTGCATTGAAAAAGGCGCTCCTTGTAACGTCGAAACATATGTCTGCAGTAAGGGGCCATTCATTAATTACTTAAGGGTCCTGAGGGGGAGAGGGGTTGAAAAATCTCTACATCCCTTTACTTGGGGGAGGGGGGGAGGTCAAACCCATTATTACGTCATATTTTCCAAGTCTATATTTTACATTAGAAATCGTGCGGTCAAGAGGTTTGGCAGAGACGATATTTCGTCTGAAAGGTAAAAACGTATTAGGATGAGCTTTTTTTTGTTTGTTTTACACAGAATGAATAGTGTAAAGTGAAAAAAAGAATTTCACTACGTAGGGCAGGTTTTATTTTTAATTAGTAACGCAACATATACAAAAAAAAAAAATGTCGAAAAAAACATTCCGTCTATAGATTCCAACTTTTTAGTAAATATTTCTTTATTCAAAATGATTTGATTTAATAACAGTGAATTTAATAACACTTCCACTGATCTAAGATTCGTTATTTTATTATTTTGAAAATCGAAATGGAATCTTACGTAAGAATAGGGGGGAGGGGGTTTAAAAAAATCTTACATACCCTGACATTGGATGAGGGGGTCTAAAACTGCCAAAATCATTCTTACGTAATTAATAAATGGCCCCTAATCTGCAATTTGAGCTTTTTGACGTTGTTATTTCTTACTTTACTTTTCAGCACAAAGGTATTTATTTATCTTGGTACATAGCTGGTTTTAGCGTTAAGAAGTTTTCTTTTAAAAAAAACCCACCAACTTTGCACAGTTAATTATGAACTCAGAGTAAAATTCAGCTGCTCCTGACTTTTTCTCATCATTTCCCCGATTTAGAAGAGGTTTTGGTAAACTTCTTAGGAAATTAACCTTTTGAAAGAGCCTCCTCTTCGAAATTACTTTCTATCAAAAAAGGTTTTTTGTCATAACTTTTTCCATACGAGCGTAATTATTCGATCTTCTCAGATTAAAAAATAAGTACTGCAAGAATTCATTTTTCTGCTTCAAGTAAAGAATTAATTTTGTGTATAAAGTGTTTTACAAAAATGTTTAAATGTATTTTAAAATCTTATTCCATAAAAAGCCCCCCCCCCCCCCTTTAAAGGTGAAAACTATTTCGGCAATTTTGGCAACAAAATTTTTTAGACAGCAGGGGGAACTTTCGAATACTATGAAGGATGCAATTTGGCGATTGCGTGCGTTAAGATGGAGCCGTTTTCGCTTTAAAGAACGTTGTGGAGATCTATTTTAGGGCTACAAAATGGCTTATAACAGCGATGACGAACCTTTATAGTTTGGCGAGTAATGATTTGGAAAAATCCTAGTCTGACTCTGGTACCATGTAAAAAACTAAATTAGAAACCATCTCAAAAATAATATTGATTAGTTAAAAAGCACAAGATTTCTGATATCTATTTTTATAAGTATTTCAAGACTTCTATTTTTATCTTTATTTGTAACCTTATATTTAAAATAAAATTAATTAAAGAAAAAACGATGAAAATTTGATAGGACGAGAGCATAAAGCATACCTACAGGCGCTCTGTAGAAAAGTAGGCGTACTTGAGTAAACTTCAGGCTAACTCCCAATTTTACACTATCAAAGCTCTTGACACGCAAGAATTAGCGAAACTAAAATCACAATTGATCAAGAATAAGTAATTATAAAACTTGACGCATCAAGTTTGCGAAATACAAATCTAACTATTCGTACAAATGATGAAAATATGCTTAATTTGATGAATTGTAAAATATAGAGAAACAAAGTGGCGTAATAGAAAATTTTCCTTAAAATTTCGTATCAAAAATCTTTTTTTATTGATTTTTTCTGGTGCACAATTGCAGGTATTAAAAAACGAAAATCAAATTCACTAGCTTCAGCACTACTCTTAGTGAATGTGTTGTTAGTTTAAGATATTCATCGGTTTTGTTTTTCATAAAATTCGAAATTGATGTTGCTCACCAGCTCACCCAAATTGGATCATATGTTCCTTACGACACGCGATTTATAGATTCGCAAATCGCAATCACTGCTAGAAACACATCTGAGTTCCTGCAATGCCGAAACTTTTTAAGCACTTGGTGCAGGTGTTTTCGTAAGAAATTTTTATTTAAAGGACCTATACTTGCACGAAAAAACTGTAGCACACCGGCTACAATTAATAGTGGTATATCTAATATAAGTAAATAAATACGAGGATAAATCAAAAAATCTTTGCACCTATTTTTTTAAGCCAAAATATGGCTGGGAATACAAAATGAACATGTACATTCCCAGCAGTGACAGTTCCCTTAACCGTACCAGCCGTATCTGCTTTTTGCTCGGAAGAGCGGATCTGGTATCAGTCATTTAAGATGACGGTCCGTCTTCAGACGTACACAGCTTCTAAGCAGCGAAATGTTATTCGTTTTCTATGGAGCAAGGGACAAACGCTAATAGCAATTCGCAGGGAAATGCTTCCCACGCACGGGCGTCTCTCTTGGAGACTCACTTGAAGAGACACAAGGTGGGGTTTTTCCCGTTTGCTCCATGGAAAACGAATAACACTTCGCTTCTCATAAGCTGTGGACGTCTGAAGACGGACCGTCATCTTAAATGACTGATATCAGCTCCGCTCTTCCGAGCAAAAAGCAGATACGGCTGGTACGGTTGAAGGAACTGTCACTGCTGGGAATGAACATGTTCATTTTGTATTCCTAGCGATATTTTGGTTTAAAAAAATAGGCGCAAAGACTTTTTGATTTGCCCTCGAAAAACGTTTTACTCTGTTCACGGAAAAATAGATCAAAAGTAAGTAAAAAGTTTGCCAGAAGATTTGCCACTATGGCCACTTTTGGAGGTTTTCATTGGAATAAAAAAAAGTAAATAATTCTGAACGAATTCGCCGTCCGCTTGGCATCAATTTGTTAATGACCAGGCTAAACATGTGCTTGACGCTGCCATATGGCGCGTTTCTATGTTTACATGTTTACATATATTATATCTTTCTCATGAAACCAGTGTAGAGCCTATTTAAAAAAATAGTAACTTTCAAGACTCCTTTTAGTAACCGCAGATGCTTGATGGGTCATTTTATCTTTGGTTTTAGTAAGAATGTTAGTAATGCTTAAAGTTAATAAGTTTTGGTGAAGTAACTCAACGGTAAATGCAATGAGTGGGCTGCTACACTTCTTTACATTTAAACCATGATAACAGCAAACCATAAAGTTTCTTCTAGATTAATATTTTTCAATACGAATTGCTACACATATCAGTTAAGATATTTTTAATGCAATATACCAAACTGTGAGTGCTCAAGGTAAGAGCAGGAACCAGACAACAGCGAAGCGGCATCAGGGATCTCCGAAATGCTACACACTTAGGGAAACGAGCAGATGTGTGCCTCACATGACTTCCTTTTACTCCAATTTAATGTCATTTACCCGTTATTGGTAATTTTAATATGATTCAATAGCTTACTCTCTGAATATTACCAACAGTGACCAAATTGAAACCAGATTTTAAAAAAAATCGCCAAATTTGTCGTCAAGTTGGCGAAAAAACTTGGCGACCAAAAGATAGACGATATATTGCCAATTGTCCGCCAAATTGTAACACCACTTGAGTTTACATCGAAATTAACAATGATTTTCCCCCAAAAAGAGGCAAAAGACCCCCTTAAAAACACCAGAATGCAACCAAAAGGGATGGTGCACAACTAGACCCCACTAGGAGTGTACGTAATGAATTTCAACTTTCTAGGACATACCGTTCTTGAGTTATGCGACATAGATACGCACATACATACGGACGTCACGAGAAAAGTCGTTGTAATTAACTCGGGGAATATCAAAATGGATATTTCGAGTGTTTATACGTTCTTAGGCACTTTTTCGCGTGCGG
The DNA here is from genome assembly GCF_026930045.1 of Uloborus diversus. Taxonomy (NCBI): domain Eukaryota; kingdom Metazoa; phylum Arthropoda; class Arachnida; order Araneae; family Uloboridae; genus Uloborus; species Uloborus diversus. Next base: position 101,992,394 of record NC_072738.1, read on the forward strand.
TCGGGTTGAAAAAAAAAAAAAAAAAAAAAAAAAAACCTCAACATTAGTTCGGAGGTGAGCAAAATTGAAATTAAGGCCGAATTTTGAGTGAAAATTTTTTCGCGAATACAATACTTCCTTTTTTGTAAAAGAAAGTAATAAGAAATGAAGATGTTAAACCTTGAGGTGATTTAAGAAATTAGCCAAATAAGTAAAACATTTCAATTTTACTCGGACAAGGCAGATGCCTCATTGGACTGGTAAGTGGCTCACTCTCTTTCAGCTGCTATTATAGTCAGAGACGGTAGCGACTTCTATAGTTGATTAGAGTTGCAAGTCCCCAGGAGTTATGGTGTGATTGAAAGTAACACTAACCCCCTTCATGCGTCCAGATGTTCGAGGTTCCTGGAATCTATGGAGTCCGACGAAGAAGAGTGGACAAGGTCCGAGTATTCGTCCAGTTGCCTCTGCTTCTTGCGCACATTCCAGTGCAGGCACTCGGCCAGACTGTCGAACCAGTCGCTGATCTGGTCCTGGGCGCAGATGGACGGAATGGGATAGACGGACGTCGTCACGCGGAGGCTGCAATAAGAGAAACAACGATCAGGTGGCAATCAAGATTAGAGGTCGGGCTCTGATAAGATGAGGCCCGACTTTGAGGGAGTTTGTTTCTTCTCAGAGATAACTAGCAGGAAGAGAAGTGACTGTTATACTTGCAGAATTGGTTTTGACGCAAAAAGAATTACACATACGATTGTGATTTCTTAAGAAAAAAAAATGTATTCATTACCTTTCAAAACTACCTCCTTTTAATGAAATATATGAGCTGTCCCGTACGGTACAAAATGGCGGCTTTTCGTGGAATGACCATTATTCAGTTTTGTTTAGGAACATATTACAGTGATGTGCTCAACAAGGAAAGAGGGCTGGTCTTGGAGTAGACTACACCATTGAAATTTTTAGAGTTTTATTCCTTGGGGGGGGGGGGGGAGTCTTGCTTCTGGGAAATCTTCATGTTGTCAGGAGAAGGGGTTGTACGATTGATCGTAAGCAGTTTCTTATGCCTTTCAACTTCCGTTTATTAAAGATAAAAATACTATTTTCTTCTGCTTTGTGTCCTCATCACTTTTTAGTTTCACAGATGCTGATTAAAGTTTAAATTAAATTCTTGTTGAAAGGAAATTTTCGCTGGCAATTATACTTCTCAGAAAATAAGCGGGAAATATTTTCTCAAAATTCTAGCAATCTTAAAAGAGAAAAAATAGTAATGACAACAAAATGTTGCGGCTAAACAAAAAAAAATAACTTTCAGCTCATCTTTGAATTTTTGTTACCACTATTTTAACGAAATAAACTTGGGCGAATAAATACTCACAACTACCGAAGACATTGCTTTCTATTTAGAATGTTAAAAATCTTCATCCTCCACTTTTATTACACTGAGAAAATGATAAAATAACATTGTATTTGGAATGTGTGGCAAAATGTAATGGTAATATATTTTCAGTTTACGCCAGATATCTAGCAATATTTTAACTATGTTCTTAAACATTCAGTTGATTCCAATAAAAAGAGAAGTTGCTCTAAAGAACAAGGTATATCTGCTCTGATGTTCATGGAAAATTCAGTTAAACCCCTCCAAACGGGCATCCCTCAAATGCGGACACCCCTCTTATGCGGACAGTTTCTAATTACCCGATTTCAAGGCAAATAACATAATTAAAACCCTGTCCTGCAGATACTGCTCTATTTCGGACAAAAACATTTGTCCCGTTAGTATCCGCATTAGAGGGGTTTTACGGTACTTATTTGGTTAATACTAGAAGTATCTCAAAAGCTCGCAAACACTTGCAAAAAATCAAAATTTTACTTGCCAAGTAATAACTGAAACAATAAAAATGTTTCCAAAATGCTAAAAATTCCATCTGCAGCAAGTGTTAACTAACTTTTGGGACAACCTTGTATAAGACACGTTTTGATTTTAAGTTTTTAAGACAAATTTGTGAAGGGTAAGCGAGGGAAGGCGAATGGGGGCAAAGTTTAACTGTTCACCTTCGTTTACTTATTTAAACATTTATTAAGTTACTGACGCATTCATTTATTAATGAATTCATTTACATTCCTCCATTTATTAATTCACTTATTTAATTACTCATTCACTTATATATCTTTTTATTCACTCACTTCGTTTTTCACACAGTAGTTTATTTTTTTTTAATCCGTTTATAGATTCATTATTTATTCATTCATTTAATGAAAAATAATTTTAAGAATCAAATAGAAATTATTTTCATGGAAAAATATTTCATTTTTCACTTTTCCCCATGTAGGGCATAGTGAAATTTTTCTCTCTTTTTTAAACATACTTACTGCCAAAAAGGAAAAATTCTATTTGAATGCAAGTTTTATAATAAATTGCATTGTTCTTTCTTTACGTTCTGTAAATTTCAAAACAAATTTCCGATTTTTCAATTTGTTCGTTTTGCAAAAGGTATATTATCTAACCAGTTCACTTTGAACCACATTCCCCTACTTTATTTCTAAAATACGCATACTAATACAGCATGACATGTGATTAGTGTACGTATAGGTTTTGGGAAGTGTGGCACTTTGTGATAAAGTCTGGCGTCAAAAATATTGGAAAAAAAAAGTGTAACATAATTTATGGATAGCCTTTCACTACTTTTCTGTCTGGCAGAGAGACTAATGACAAACCAATCAACCTTTGTAACTTTGTCTCAACCCATTGCTAAGGCCACTTTGAGCTGGAATTTTTCTCTAAAGTTCCATTAAGTGACAAACTTAGGGATGCATCGTTCATAAACGAGCGGATCAAAAAGAACGAATCCTTAAAATGAAAGGATCCGGTCGTTCGCTTAAAAAATGAAAGACCGTTCTTTTAAAACGGTGAGCAGTTTTTGAACATTGCATTGATGCACTTGTGATTAAAATCGCATTTTTTTTTATATATATAGCATTTCTCTTTAAATTTTTAGCTCTCAATCGATCTCAAATTTCCCTTTTTTTCAGTGTAGTACAATATATTCATTCGAACCATTTTACTTTCTGCTCCATTTTTCCTCGTTGAAGATCTTTTGCAAGTTTCCAATGTATCCATTAGTAAGGTTTTGTGAAACTTGTTTGGGCTACTAACAAAATGTTTAGACATTCCACTTCCTGATCTGAATAAAGTTTGATATCTAAACCTGAATAAAGTTTTTTTTTTTTTATTCATTTTTCACAGGCATATTTTTTCTTTTAGCTAATTTTAGTCATTTTTCCTTCAAAGAATATTACGGATCTAATGACTGATTTGGAATGTACGTACGTATGTCGGGAAGAGAGGTCACCTGCAACTTTTTAAATGAACGAAGTCGCTCAAATGAACGAGTTGAATGAACGCATCAAAAGATCGAACGATCCTCTGATGAATGGATCATTAAAAAGAACGACATAGCCCACCTCTATGACAAACATAATAAGTGAAGGATCTTCATTACATACCTGTCTCCATGACGAAGTTCCTGTCGCTTCCTACCATCGAAAGAAACCCAAGCTAAGTTTCGAGATTCTGGCGACACCATGATCTAAAATAGGGAAGAATAGCTTGGTCACTGCAACTGGTCCATCATGTAAAAAAATATGAATAGCAAAATTGCTTGGAGGAGTAATCTCCAGGGGTGTCCCGATGGAAGGTCACGGGATGTCACTGAAACCTCCCAAAAAATGTCTTTATAAGGCAAACTTTGTCTAAGGATTCGGCAAATTTGACTTAATGGGGTGGTTTCTTTCAGTCAAAAGCACTACTTTTAGTCATTGAAATGGATAAAATGAGCAAAAAAAAAAAAAAAAAAAAAACACATGGACCCAGAAAATACATTCATTTTCCCAACAGTTTTTTTCAATTAATTTTTTTAAATGTCCGATTTTTCAAACAAGGCGTGGTCTTGATGACGTCATAAATGATGCTCTTTGGCGCATCTTTCTTCCGCGTTTCCACGTTATGGTAATCAAGAAGCGAATTAAAATTGCGTGCTACGCTTGCTATCAACCCTATCGTTGCCAATATACGTGAGTAAAGATCTGAATTAAATATTTTGCACTGTGAATGGCAACACTGAATGGCATTTCATCATTTGTGATGTCATCGGCAGAAGCCGTAAACAATGAAAGCGCTCCGATTTAAGTATTTTTTTTTAAATATTAAACTTTAACAAATTATTTAAAAATGGTCATATTCTATGTTTTTAAGCATGTTCTTTCAGAAAAAATACTTTTAAAGTTTTGGAAACGACCCATTGCAACATTGCAATTTTTAAAGGTCCGAATGTCTCTTTAATGTTAGACGTATGCATACTAGAATTTTATTAATCGACAAAAATTGGAGTTCCGTTCGGCAAACTGAGAATCTCTCCCCTCCCAAAACTTTGATTTCCGGTCGTCCCTGACAGTGTGTTACCCTTTAAATAATGTGTGCGTGTTAAAAGAACGTGTGACACAATTTGTAGTTGGCTTCATGCAGTCATGATGAAAACAAATGATTTTTCTTTGTCGAGAAAGGAAATTTCATCGACGTTTCAATAAACACTTGGATAAGATATGTTCAAATGTATTCAATCGCATTTCATTGCTTTTACATTGTATAAAGGTTTATAAACTTTCTATTATAATTTAAGGTTTATAAATCGTAAACCTCTTAACAAGGAAAACCGAATAAATTACAATGTGACCAAATTGACGGCTCATATCTTAAAAAGAAATGAAACGGCATAATGCAAAAACAATAAAATGAAATGAATCAACTTAAACATATCTTATCCATGTAGTTATTGAAACGTTGATGAAGTTTATGAAGTTTTCTTTCTCGATAAAGAAAAATTGCTTGTTTTTTTCTTTTCACAACTTCTTGAAGTCAACTTCAATTTCTGTCATGCGTAATTCTGACACATACATACACTTTTGTTTAGGTTAAGACATATATTTCAAGAATTTTTCTGTTATAAAGCATTTCCGTTGAAAACAAACACTAGCCGCCACCGGCGGCAGTCTCAACCTCGCCTCCTGTAGCAAATTGGTGTACAACGCCTCTGCCGGTGTGTTTCGGGGGCTTTGCCCACATATTGCCCCCTGCGGTGGTACATTAATAAGTTCATCAGTGTCAAAACCCGACTGTCGGAATTCTGCATGTAGTTATGCCATAGCCCTCGCTCAAGAACGGTAATTTATTGCTTATTACCAATTAGCTTTTATCTTCACTTTCTAGTTGAACCGCACCACTGCTTACGGTGCGGTACTATTTTATCTTCCAATATGAAAGAAATCTCAACTTCTAAGAGAGGAACTCTGCTTCCAGCTCGGTTACTGACTATTCGGGACTGCAGAGTCCAGAACATGAACGAAACTGCCGTTTCTAGATGTCATAGCCTAAGCATTTTGCATGTTAGGGTTGAACGGAACGACACTGACCTTGAGTTCCACACCAGCGGGAACAACTATGGGACGGAAAGACAGCGAATGTGGACAGATGGGGGTGATCATGATGGCCGGCACGCTGGGATGAATCATCGAGGCCCCGGCTGCCACTGCGTACGCCGTGCTGCCCGTCGGAGTCGACACGATGAGACCTGTTTCAGAAAGAATTCATTAAATAGTCCAGTAAAACTAGCACTTTCCTTGGAAAAATTAGAATCCAAGGTTTTTCTTCACAAAACGCTTTGTTATGTCTTTCTAATTGATGTCTAAAAAGTTTGACTTTTTTTGCTGTGCGCTCCCCCCCCCCCCCCCACTGTATTTAATTACCAATAATTTAAACCTATATTATTGGAAAGTTGGGTATGGTAAGTATTGTTTTATACTTATTTTTTTTTCACGCTGATTCGAATAAAACCAAAATTAAATCGATATTATGAATATTTAATGCGTTTTAAGAGCTTTTGTACATAAAAAAAAACTTATTTTCAAAACAGATTAGGAGCCATTTGTTCCATTGTGTCTTTAGCAATTTTCTTTGGACGAAATATTATCCATCGTTTTGCTACAAATAGCTTTATTATTTATTTTTTTTAACTGATAGCTTAAAACCCCACTCCAATTTTGCTGCTCGTTTCGCCCTTTTTTTCGTTCGAGGGGGAGGGGCGTTCATCTGATGTGCATAGGCAAGTGGTTTACTGTTGTATGTGAATGTCTTCCGCTGAATGAAAAAAAAAATCTATGACCAAATGCATGTTATAAACATTTTTCAGAGTTTTGAGAACAAATTTCAAGAGTTTTGCATAAAAAGACCAATTTTTGAAATACATTAGGAGCCTTCTGGTTCATTTTAAGAGTTAAGTATCAGTGAAAACGAAATACTTTAGTATGAAAAATCATCATGAAATAATAAGAACAGAATTACATCTCGAAATTATTAAAAAATAATTTTTTAGTGCAATGATTTGTAATTACAAAATTAATGTTTTTCTGTCCCATTCAAAAGATCCTTTTTGGAACTTCTTTTCATTAGAACGAGATTAAAGCAAGATTGTCCACGGCTATCTCCAACGCTTCAGACATAGCCGCCCCATTGGGAGGTCACTGAGCATATTGTAATTTTTGTACATCCAAATGTCCCATTTCTTTTGATGTATTACTTACGTGTGCATACCCGTCAAAATTTGGAGTTCCATTCAGCAAATTGAGAATTTTTGCCCTCCTAAAAATTCAAGTTCGGGGCTCCCCTGCTTGAGCAACGAAGCCCTTACTTTTGACATTCACAAACATTGTCACACGCTTTGGTGCATGCAGAGAAAACAGTTTTCAAAAATGAATCAGGAGCCTGGATTCTGCGTTGTTCTAACTTGATTTAACAGATTGTCTTTTATAATCTGATCCCAATAATTGAGGTTCATATCGTTGCCAAGCCTCATTTGTACATGGTAATAAATACGAATAGAGTGCTATCTGTGGGGAGGGGGGGGGGCACTTAAGAAGAGACAATGTACTCAAATTAACTGCTTCATTTCTTTCCAGCGAAAGCGGCTAGATCCGCAGTTATGTCATTCACATTTTTGCGACAACACTGCCGCTTTCAGCGGCTGTTCAAAAAATCTTGAAATTCTGGGTAGCCTGGAATAAGTTTCACCTTCAAAAGAAAAACAATTCCAGAAAATTGAATTTTTTGTCGGTAATCCGTTGGTAGATAATGCCACTCCCTCCTCTTTTCTTAAAATAATCAAATGTGTAAATAATTTTTCGATATCCCTGATATTTCAAATAACCCTTATCACTATAGGTCACAGCACGTAACAAATTGGAAAATCCAATTTCAGAACTGATGCAAGAAACAGTTCCGCTACAAATGAAGCGGTTATTTTTTCACTAACTAACGATTGTTGGGATAAGAATGATTCCATAGAATGAACATAAATTAATCACCATCGCCTTGAACTGTAGTGACGTGTTTGCCATCCAAGTACAAGTCGATGTTAGACAGGTAAGGTGAGGGTCCCCTGTCGACGACGACTTCGTTGAGAACCTGAACGAAAGAAAAAATACATTTAGGAATTAAGAACATAAATTATCTTTCCCTTAACTACAAGAATTGATAGCTAAGCTTCTGTGATAGCAATATTTTTGAACATATTGTAGAGACTGTTATCTAAACCTACTAATAATCGATTCGTAGTTTTGATAAGCGAAAGTTGGAATAACTGGAAGAGCTAGGTAAGGGTTTTTCATCACATACTCAGGGCTGTAGTTGGGAAAAAGATATTTGGGGGGGGGGGGGCTCAGCTTGTGGTTTTGAGGAGACTGACCAAAAGAGAAGGTGGTTTGAAATCAGTTTACATTACATTTGCATTATTTTTGCAACATGCATTTTTTGACGCGGTCAGTCTTTTTGTGATACAAAACAGATGTTTTAAGATATTTATATCAATCAATAAATATTTAGTCGTGAAGAGAAAATCAGCTTTATTACCAGGAAACTTGTATGTGGTTTATTGCTTTTCTCTCCTATTTCATTTCTCACAATGATGCACCGAAGACGACTTCGCAAAGTTAGGGCTGCATGGCCTGAAAAAGAAGGATAATACAGCAATGAATATACTACGAAAATGTTACATTTAAATATATGAAAAACTTTTTTCAGTTTTAACTAGAATTGATTTCACACTTTAAATCAGAACTTTTCATAGTTTTTATCAAACCTGACATAAATTTCCTTTTTATAAATTCATACATTCCATTTACAGTTGTTCAAAATCAACAATATGGATATAATAATCGCTTTCATCAAAACCCTTTTGCAGAGATGATTCGCAGTTTTACGCAATTAATAAATTTCCAACCGTTCGCAATTTTAGGAATAACGACCAGAATCTTTTGTGCGTAAAATGCGTTTTTTCAGTTGACTTTTGAACTAGCACAAGCATGAATTTATAAAGGCAAATGTGTTTAAAGAAGTAGATCAGTGCTGCTGTGTGCAGATAAATGGCAGCCTACAGAAATGAGTTTTCGAGATATTTGAAGAAACGCGTTTTGGATTCAGTAGGAAACTTTGGAACTTGACGTGTTTTTCACTTTTTTTTTTAGCGGAAACCAAATAAGCAAGCTTGTAAAATAAAGCTAAAGTACAATAGATGACAAAAAAAAAAAAATCTTGCAGTTATGGCCTTTTACCTCCCACGGCAGAATTTTATAACGTATTGTTGAAGCAAAAATCGCCAGAAAAATAGAATCATAGAGTTTTAAATTGATAGACATGTATTTAAGAGCGGCGTTCTCATGCAGGAGACAGGATACTCATTACCAGGCCCCGAAAGATACTGTCCCTAAAAATGCCTGCGAAAACACTCTAAAAATACTTAAAAATACAATTAATGTTGAAAAAAAAATCTCTTAAACTTTTGAAAAATGCATAAGAAATAAGGTCGAAATTATACTAAAGTGTTTTTTTTTTTTTTTTTTTGAAAATTATAAATCACACTATCAAAGTGAATTTTGTATTGATTGCAACCAGTAATTGGTAAACATTTGTTTCAAAACTTTAACGCTAACTTTAAATGTAAGAACCTGAATGAAACAATAACTAAATGATTTTTATATTGATCAAAACTGAAGAACCGTCCGTTATTTTCTAAAGTAAGTTTTTGTAGCTCAAAAAACTCGTTTCAATGCTTATGGACACATTGGAGTTTGTTTGAAATAAACGGCGATAAATTTTTTCCTTCAAATTTATACTTTGTTTTCTTCACTTACAGTACAAGCAAATTTCTCGTTACTTCTGTTTTAAAGTGAAAAATGAGGAGAGCTTTCTCTTCCCACTGATGGAATGACACAGCTGCAAATCAGATTGCATTATTCTTGAAAAGTGGCAATGAAAACTTTTGGGTTAGATTTCTTGAAGAAAAAAAAATGCTTTGAGATATATAAGGTGCTAAAAACGTAAAACATGCTGAAAATTTTTATAAAAACGCACTAAAGTGGAAAACCCCCTCAAAAAATGGATTATCATCAGCTTCCAGAGCCAGCTCATTACCGAATGCAATACAAGCATTCGTTAACGTTACATGAACTTTGGGTAGCAAACATCTTTAAAAAAGCTAAACACAGATAGGTTGAGTTTTCATTTAGAGTTCAAGTGAAATTTAGCTAACTGAATGTGGTCAAGTTTAATCGTATGTAAACTGTTCGTTCATAAGTGAAATACACAAAACGATTGAAAACAAGGAACTTTACCTTCTAGCACATTTGTGACTTGCTCTTCAAAGTTGTCGAATTCGAACGGTGTGAGAAAGCCCAGAGATCCCAAGTGGAAAGCCATCACAGGAGGAACGCTTTGCTTTGAAAGAAAACTATTTGATATTACATCACACCAAAATAAATATACTTCAGCTTAAATAAAGAAAGAAAGAAATTCTTCAAACACATACTAACATCCTTTTTTAATCTGATTGTTTTGAAACACGGAGGAAGAAGTAGAGTGAAAGTCAATATTCTTGACATTTTGGAATACTGATGTTAACTAAATTTCAATAGAACCCCTTTCATAAACTGTACCAGTTTGGCAAACCCCTTGTGCACTAAGTACTAAGTGATAAGCGACAAGCACCCCACCCCTCCCTACACAGTAAAATTTGGGAGATTTTTTTTTTCTTTCTTTCTTTCTTTTTTTTTTTGAGAAACAAAATTAATAACTGCAAAATGTAGAAGTACAAACATGCTACGAGCTAAAATGAGATTTTAAAAATTATTGGAAAACAAATTCAACGGAACAAATTCAGTGACAACTCTTTAAGTTTCAACACACTCTGAAAAAATTCTTAATGGAATGGTTGTGGAGCAAAGAATTTCAAAGTTTGGCTCAAAAATCTCGTCTGACAGTTTCAGTCTTACATCGTACTCAGCATTTACTTTCCTTCTGCATATATGTGCTGAAATTTATTTTTCCCATGGAAACTTTGTCCACAAGGGGCAATAGAATGTAAAATGTCTTTTCCTATCACAATAGTACATTTATTCGTAACGCTAAATCAGTCAATTAAGAAATGATCTTAAAAATATCTTTTAGAGAAAATGTCTCAGATTAACTAAAGGATCTTTTTTTCTTCCAGTAAAATCTAGTTGCTTGATAAGGATCCATTGTGTACATTAATTGGTTGAGAGCTGAAGAATTTTCTCTTCCTTATGCTAAAATGCGAAATAAAATGCGTAGTTATTTTTTTATTTTATTTTTAAATAATAGAAGCGTCTGCAATTAACTCTAATTATTACATAAACGGTAAATTTTACCAACAAAAATATTTTTATGCTCACTTATTAGAAGATTTTTCTGTGCAAATTTCACGAGTTCCTTTTTTCCATACAGCACAAATTTTCATTTTTTAATTCCGTTAAATTTTCTACGACGTATCTCACTACAGCAACAAACAGCAAGGCCATTCCACTTATTGTGTCATTCGCATTTTTGGCGAAGAGCGAGAGAAGCGTGATAGCTCTTCGTGTGTCGCACTCAAATGGTAAAGAAACTAAACAGAAAATGAAGTAAAGATGTCTCGAACGCTCTCAAATGCTCCATATAATGTTCCCATCAAATTCAATCGAATTTTCCAATCAAACGGAGAAAGCTGAAGCATTGACATGCTTTCTTTTAAATACATTGCGTTCAAAAGTTTAACTGTTTCGGCTCGAGCTCAACGAAGACGGTAAAAACCCGTCCCCATGCCTTATACAGACAGAATTAATTCTTTACATAAGTGTTCTAACATTTGCATCCAAAAAGTATCGGATGTGCAAGAGACAAATGAATAAATGATGAACAAAAAACGCTTGAACTTGAAACTTCATCTCAAACTAACATGTTAAATTTCCGCCATTACGATATTATTTTCACGAAACCCATTTGTACCTCTCGCGAACCCTCTGTGGTTTCGCAAATCACCGATTGGGAAACGATGATTTCAGCAAATACCTTAACAGCAAATCTCAATAGTAGCAAAAAGAGAAAAACTCGAAGTTTCACTTCCAAGCACGTTTAAGGAGTTAATAAACAATATAGTGAGTGAGACAGGACCAGCTGTGTCACCACAGAGGACTGTGGCTCGTTTAGAGGACTGGGCAAGACCCGAAATGGATTTAAGCGTGTAGGGCATGGGTCTCCAAACTATGTCCAGAGGAATTAAAATCAATTCCGCAGCAAAGGGCTATTCAGCTCTTGCTTTTGCCTGTGACTGTCCGAACGTCCTCATTTCCTTAACGGTTCAACAATAAAGAACGGTTTGAGCAAAGAGCAAGTCGAGATGATATTTTCTGTAGATTTTTGTCGCTGAAGCTTTGGAATCTGAAAGTTTTCGTCCTTAAATACACTTTTAAACTTTAGGAACATCTTCGCAATGGTTGATTAAAATTATAAATATTACGTCTCAATTAGCTATAATATAGAAATTTGCCTGTGATTCTGGATTGCATTTTTATGATGCGCAATCTCTATTTGGGTATCTGCCCAAGAGTCTTGAGAAATTTTCAAAAGGGATCCTTTGGCCAAAACGTTTGGTATAAGGGAAAGTAGGAGACAATTATTGCTTGCACAAGGTAATAAATAAGCTATTACTTAAACTTAATGTGATTGTGCCAGGAGTCACCTATATTAGGTGAGTATTAAACTTTTCATGTCCATTAAATGAGTGAACCATTTTGAACATAAAAGAAAACATCACGGTTTGAAATAAAAATGCGCCGTTTGCAGCATTTTTATTAGAAAACCAATACATTTTGAACAATACATTGAGCTTAAATGGTTCAAAAAATCACCACTAGGGGGACCTAGCAACCGAAAAACTAAATAACAATACTTTCAATACAGCGGCTCTTTGCAGCATTAATCTGGCGTATAGTCGCATAAAAAATTTGCACATACGCGGGATAGTGTCTCAGTCAAAATAGCGTCAGATGAACTACAAAAGTAATTTTCCACGTCTGCAAGAGTTTGTGGATTTTGACCATCAAAACCACATCTGTAACGCATATGGCGCTATATCGACTAAGACACTGTCCCGCGTATCTGCAAATTTTTTAATGTGACTGCGCCATATTATTGCTGCACACGGCAGCGATATTGAGTGTAGTTATTTCATTTTCCTGCTACCAGCGCCACCAAGCGATGATATTTTGAACTATTTAAATGCAATGTATTTTTCAAAATTTATTGACTTTCTACTAAAAATGCTGCAAACAGTGTTATTTTTATGACGTTCAAGATGGGTCACTCATTCAATGAACACACTGTATGAAGTTAATACATAAACTGAATTGTATTAATAATACTATTACAGTACCGGATTAAAACCATTTTCTCTTAAATTTAATCTAGTTGTCGAAGCAAATGAAACTTCATTACAAAGTTGAAGTGAAAAATAGTTTTTTGACTTGCAAATAAGAAATAAAAACCACCATTAACTTCAACAAAAGTCGCATATACAGAATCGTATTTATAATAAATTCATTAATGAAAAGTGCCCTCGAAGCTAATCTGAGCCCACACAATTAACGTAGTAAAATTATTGAATGATATTTTATTTTTCATTTTACTATTAAATTAAGAGGTTGCGCTTCCAAACTGGAATGGAAACATTTGCGTGAGCAAATAATATTCAATTTACCTGGAAAAGTGACGATGCGTAAAGCAATGTTCCATCACCTCCTAAGCAGACGATGAAATCTATTTTATCTGTAAGGTCATCTTTTCCTGTGAGACAAAGGATAAAAAGCTAAGATAAATAATACTAAATAAGTTCAAGTATTTGTAAGGTAAACAAGTGAGATTCCTTGTCGTCCCTTAAGGGGGGGGGGCACTATATTTATGGAAGTATGAATGTGCTAGGTTACGGTTAAAGAAATATTTGAAAAATAAATGCGCAAAAATTGCACACACAAAAATACAGTACATTAATGGGAGACCTTAATTTCATTTGAAACATATTCTGTCCAGAGCTAACATCGTTTCTAGGTTGGACTAAGTGGCAAGAGAGAGATAGAGAGAAAAATAGGAATAAAACGCGTAAAAGGTGTTCCCCAATGGGAGGTCACTGTGATCTTCCAAAAATTTCCTTATTCGGTGAATTTTGCCTGACGATTCGGCAAAAATATCACCATTCAGCAAAATCTGGAGTTCTATTCGACAAAACTTTCCATTTGGCGAAATTTGATGCTCCAGTCGGAGAAATTATCCTCATTCGGCGAAATTTGGGGCTCTATTTGGCAAAATTATTAACATTCGGCGAAATTTGGAGTTCCGTTAAAAAAATTATCATCATTCAGCGAAATTTGGGGTTCTATTCAGCAAAGTTATCATCATTGTTCAAATTTTGGAGTTCCATTCGGCAAAATTATCATCATTCCGCAAAATTATTATCATTCGGCAAAACTTGGAGTTCCATTCGGCAATTGAAAACTTCTGTCCTCTCAAAAAATAAAGTTCGGGGCACCCCTGACTTATACTCACTTTCAGTTGCACACGAAATCCGCAAGCACATATAGGTGCTTTAAGATTTCAGTGCATAAAAATGGAGACATACTAATGAGGATCTTTTTTATTATTATTCATTAGAATATTCATCCTAGCTCATTAGGTTTTTCATTAGTCATTAATATTTTCCTTTTATTCCCCATTAGACTTCTCTTCACGCTTATTAGACACTTTTCTTACTACATAGGCGGTATTTTAAGTAGTTAGTGTGTTCTTTCAATCATTAAAATTCTAAACGCAGAAAAATCTTTTGTTTTTTTCAAAAACTGGATTTTCTCAGTATTTTGGGTTTATTTTTAGACTTTTCCTTTTACTGCATTCAAAAAAAAAAAAAAAAAAAAAAATCACTTTAAATTTTCCTTCCGTTATCGTCACTACGATTTCGCCTTAAATCATTACAATTATTTTCTCTGCTGCTAAGACTTGGTTTAGTTAGTTTTAAAATTTCATCGAACGAATATGCAAATATACATTCTGTCGGACCCCCGATTAGACGGAAAGACAAACATCCGGTTTACAGGCAGAAATGGAAGTATCTATTAGTTTCCAGGGATGAAAGCTTTTGCAGATGTATGTTAGCCTCAAATTACGTAGAGTCACATTCAAATGAGCGGGACACCCCCCACGCAGCAAATCCCCCCCCCCCCCACCATTCAGATTGACTCGTCTTAACTGGACGTTTGCCAATTCCATATAATCCGTGGGCAGACTAGTTTTGTATTTCTCCTATAATGCGTGATAAGTGACCATTGTGCCTACGTATCAAAGTGGACTTGAATGTCCATAGGTTTAAACTTCTGGACTGAACAGGAATCCCTGAAGCATAACTGTTCTGTAAAAACTTGCTCGTGTATTTACTTCTTTTTTTATCTCTTAGTTTTTTTCTTTCTCCCGTAAAAATATCTTTATTCACTGTCGCGATTGTGCTACGATAGTAATAATAAGAGTATTTAGTATAATTATTTAATAGGACTATGTTATATACTACCGTTTATCCTTAGTGACGTCAGGCGCAAACTGCCGATGGGTTGACGTACAAGAAAATTTTTCTCAGAAATGGTTTCTTCTCAACGTCCTCTACACATGAAAACTATTTTCCAAGCAAGGGAAACAACCTCATTGTGACCATTACTTTTGCAAAAGCCTGTATTCCTGTACAAAAGCGTAATTCTATCTATACGACACTCATGATTTAACAGAGTCTGCCTCCAGCATAGGAGTTCTTGCAATTTGTTTTAACCCGAAATATGAAATGTCAAGAAGTTCTGGTGCCAGACTGCGTATGCTTTGTAACCTTTGATCGTGGTTGCCTTTGCATTTTTCTATTACTAGAAACGCAGCAATGAATAAATTTTCGGAGAAATTTTGATGTTGTTTGACGGGAAGACTGTAAACGAATTTCAACCCCGGAAAATTAGAATGCGGAAATACTCGATACCTTTTGAGTTAAAATAGGACATGATTTCCTCTTAAAACTAACTACTCTTCAAATGAAAGTCAGTAATAATATACACAAATGATTCAGTATTACAGGAAATTTTGAAAAGGTTAATTGAATATCAATTTAATTTTTGTTGAAAACAGCCATTTCTACTTTTTATGAAACAAAATTTATTTAGCTGACCAGTACATTAAGGAGGGCTAAAAAAATAAATATTTTTGATAGACGACTTTTAATAACAAAAAAATGCTGTGTATTAATATGCTAAATATGTGAAGAATGATTTAAAAATAAACATTTATGTATTTTGATCGCGCATGAGCTTCAAAATTTGGAAAAAATGAAAAAAAGTTCGAATACATACCACTTTTTTTAAATTAAAATATTTTAAATTTTTGTCCTCATGCCAATCAAATGTTTCCTTTTAATACTGCTTATGTGTCTACAAAATTATTTACATTTATTAACAGTTTTTAATCCGCGCATAAGCCGTCAAGCTTCGTAAAATTAACCAATATTTGACTTTTTGGTGCATTGCACTATTTCTCATTTTATAGTCCGGTTTTGCATTTTCCTCAATAAATGTACAGCTCTTCAATGGTAATGAAGTTATATTTTATTACAATAACAGCCCAGATCCCACCACGAGGAGCTAGCTGCACTTTGTGTTTCAACCTGCTCATCCCATACACCGAGTCAGAAAGGATAACTCTATTTTAACTGTAATAATATATTTACAATATATTTATTTACAAAAACATATGATTTTTAACAACTTTTTTTTCCTCAAGGGGGGGGGGGGGGTCAAGGTTTGAAGTGAACTTAATGACTCATGTTTGGCATTGATGATAGCAATTATAAATGCTTTCTTATAAAACCATCTTGTCTCTTCTCCAAACACCTTTACGACGACTCATCCACCAGTCTCACCGTTTTTTCAACAGCTTGGTTGTGACGTGGTGACCTTTCTTGAATTATCGAGAAAGCTTTAACTGGTTTTGAAAAAATAATTAATAACATATTAAGAATTCAATGAAAGATTTCAAAGTTATGAAAACTGACTTAAAACATCCGAAAGTATTTAAAATGTTTTGTCAGTGTAACACAGAAAGGAAAATGCGACCCTGATCTCGCTGTCAAAAATCCAGGACCTTCAAGTCATTAACGTTGATTATGGTGTGCCACCAGAATTACCTTCTGGCGGGGGTTTTGTGATAGAAACAATTCTTACGTTTGTATAAACTACTGTATTAGGATTGGCAATAATGGCAAAACCAAGGCCTCTTGTTGGGTGTTTTTACCCTTATCCAATCGCTGCGATACTATCTAAAACGGTATACTCGCTTCACTGCAACAAGAATCACGTTGCGGTGAAACTCATTTTACATGTAAGTGAAACGCTCCTCGTCGCTTCTCCCTTCGGACTTGTCGAAAATTAGGGTTACTGTCTGACCACGGATTGTATGGAAAGATAAACATCCGTTTTACGGCCGGAAATGGACGAATCTATTATTTTTTAGCGATGCCAGCTTTTGCAGAAGCAGAGTCTCATTTAAATTAGTGGAATACCGGCATCAAATTTTTACTTTTCACCCTCATTCAAATGGACTCGTCTTATCTGGACGTTGAAAATTCCATACAATCCGTGTCTGAACAGTACCATTTACGTACCGTAAAAGCGGGTGAGAATGGTTTGGAGGGTGAGAATGATACAATTTCAATTTTGACGTAAAAAACGTTCGTAGTGCATTCTGGGCTAGCTCAGTTTCAATGGGAACTATTGTGCAACCTTCTCTGGTAATGAGAGAGTTGTGATCACTGTCAAAACCGCCCGCCAGACGAATAACCTGGTGATTGTGAATTAATTTGTTGTGAGCAACTGGTGCTACGTGTTTGTAGGTAGCTCGGAAATTCATGTTGGTGGACTTTTAGTGCAGAAGAAATCACAGTTTCGTAAGTACCTTTCGCTTTCATATTACATAAAGAAAGTTACCTCCCGTTTTCATTCAAAAATTAAATATTTTGATGTTGCTACAGTTACAAATGTGTAAAGTTTACAATTTGGGGGGTGAGTGTGGTACAGTAATTAGTCGAAATTTTGGAGCGCAATTTTTGCGTTGGGTTATCGGGGGAAAAAGTACCTAGGAAAAATCACGTGTGTAGATGAAAGTGAGTTTGAAGTTTCAACAATGTTGAAGTGAGATAAGTTTTGGCAGTGGCCTGAAAAAGATGATAAGATTTGGTATCCATTTTCAAAAATTATGAAGAAAATAAAGCCTTTGTTTTATCTCAATTTTATGATGTACCTGACTCTCCTAAGTTCAATTTTTAGCATAACTTACATCTACAACTCTCTCGTAAAATATAAGAGGGATACAGTAAGGTACAAACCAACAAAACCTATATGAAAACGTTGAAACATGTGCTGTACCATTCTCACCCGCAATGAGAGAGTGAGAATAGTACAAAGAAAAAACTGCTCTGGAGGAGGTGTGGGTAAAGTTTCAAATTATTTCAGGGTCGGAATCGAAAGTCAAGGTTCTAAACTGTAATAATAACGCAACTTCATTTTTTTTCCGAATGAATGTTGAGTAATTACATTCTGAAATGAATTAAAACTGTAGCATAGTCACCCGTTTCTACGGTAGTCCACATCCGAACATTGTCATAGTGAGAGAGGAAGAAAAGAGACTTTGAGGTACACTGGCGTAGTGCGACTGTACATTTTCTAAGCGGAACCTACGCACACACACACAAGCCTATACACATACACCAGGTCCGACGAGAGGCCATGGCAGCCTAGTCAGAAACTAAGGGACCGGCGACACTGACGCAAAAAAGAAAGAAAGAGAAAGGAAGGAAAGAAAAAGAAAGATGAGGGAAGGGGACTCCGAATAAGAGAAAACGTAAAGATTAAGTTCAATTTACTCTTTTGATATTTACTGTTGTGTCACTTAAAATAGAGTTAATTGTTTTCTAGTAAGCAGTTTTGATTTCCCCCCCCCTTTTCTTTTCTTCTTTTTTTCGTGGGCGGGAGGAACCCGGTGACATAACTGACAAGGGCCGGCCTTGACTCTTTGCGGCCCTGACATACACTCGCCTGCATACGCACACACTACTAATGAGATGAGGAAACTTGTCAGCAATATTTTAAGAAATTATGCATCAGTATGGATCGGTTTGAAAGAAAAACCTTCCATGAAATCTGAATTTGTGCAGTTATTGATAGTTACATAGTTTGTATATCACTTGTAAATTCAGTGTTTCAAAGAAACGCCTGCTTTCACAAGGCGACCCTGAAAACTTGTTATTTTTGAACATACGAAGGAGTTGGCATACAGAAGAGTATGCAAGGAAGACATCTACTATCAGGAAATACTGCTGTAGCTATATCAGAATTTCTTGTTATCAATATTAAACTTTTAAGCGACAAACTACGAAGAGTTGATCGCCTAGTAGTCAACGGGTTCAATTTCTAAATGGAAAATACGACAAATAGGGATGTTTTGTCGCTTTTGAAAACTTAATAACTCCAAAACTTTGCAATATTACAATCACTATGTCATATTCAGTCTGTTGAAAGGATTGTCTAACTGGTCAGTGAATTTGCAGAAAAGATACTTGGGGAAGACGCACAAGATTGATTTATAAGAACAACTTTATATTTATGATCATCAATTCCAAAACTGAGTGTAAAGCCCAACTTCAAATCTTGACCCAAAACTTGTTTCTAAAGATAAAATCTTTCTTTTTCATTGCTGCAAGTAGCAATGCAGTTTTTCCTTTTCGAGTGATCATGTGGTACTAGGAGACTCTCCGCACCCCCCCTCCCCCCACTCGCTCGTTTCGCTCGCCCATCCCTTGTTCGCCACTAGCGGTGGCTCAATGTCGCCTGTGGCGGGTGACAACTGATTATTTTGATCCTTTGTATTTACTGTAGATTGATTTATCAATTTATATCTCCGGCACTATAAGGTTTAGAGAGGGTGAGACAGGGTGGAATGGCTTTCTCTGGATATCCTGTGATCAACGGCACCAGTATTGACTTGGCAAACATTGACAATCCGAAAGAGATAAGGTTACAGGCACACAGATGCGCTCAGGTTTTAATAGTATCGATAACTTTTTGCAAGTTCTCTGCTTCATATTTTTGGACAACTTTTTAGTAATGAGGAATCACTAAGCTTAAAACTCCCTCGCATTTTCCAAAATTAATTTTCTTACCTTCCTTGAAGGTACAAAGCTTTTCTTTGACTGATGAATAGGATGAGTTGAGGAGCAAGTAGTCTTCATCTAACACAGAAGCTTCCACAAAAACCAGCATGTGTTTCTCCTAGAAAAAAAAATTCCTTCTTAGCCTCAACTCACAATTTGAATGTTTGCGCACTCTAAAATGTTGGCACAGATTTTTGTAACAAAAACTGTAAGATTTTTAGCAATAATAAAGAAAGACTTGTATCCTCAATTAAAAAAGCGTGTTTTAGTGCAAGTCACAGTCGATCTGCAATGTCAATCACGTAAAAACTGTTTTCCAGAGTGGTTAAAAAAGTAAGTTTTAATTATTTTTCCAGTTCAATCCAAAATCAGATCATTGAAGAACAGCATTTACATTTGAAAACATTTTTATGCATATAAACACTGAGGATATTCACGCATCTAAAATAAAGTACAGAATTAACTTCCTTTCCAAAGAAGTATGAGTCACACTTGTGTTTCAGAGCATATTCACGGCATCGCACGAATCTCGTTGAATCTAACTTGAATAAAATAGTTATTTAATACCAAAAGCAATAAGCTTCAGTTTTAAAGTGTGTACAGCTCTAGCTTTTTTTTTTTTTAATGCAGTAATAATTTTTAATTAGAGGAAGTAAAGTTACTTAGAGAATCACTCCTGGATTTTGACTAAGTAGAAATTTTACAAGAAAAAGGAATGAAAGATTCCATTCCAAAAATACAAATGTGACGATCAGCAACAGGCTCTTGGCCCAGCTAGGTTGGTCCTAGTCAATTTATTAGTCCTCAATGAAGTAACGCTGAATCGCTCAGGATACAACTTTAACCGATGGATATCCTGCTACATGCAGAGGACAAAGTCCCGTGGTATCTTCTATTTCTAGCCAAGTCTTTAAATTTTGCAAACTTTTCTTGAATTTCGGAAGACTTTAAGACTTTATACCTTGATAACGAGGGCATGAGGGCAGTTGATTTATGCATAAAAAATGGTTTCGATGTGCTCTTTTTATTGCTACCTATTTGAATTTTTTTTATTATTACACTACGTATACAGTTCGCTGTTAAGCAATGCTACATGCACATTATGCTCGAATTTGAATAGTCCATTGTCAGATATTTTTCTAGCGGTATTAGTAATCAGGGTTTTGAGCAGCTGAAAACTTACGAAATTCCTGAAGGAAATACAGTTGTTGATATGTAGGGGAATGTGGGGCAAAGTGAAATGGTTAAGATGACTCGCAATTGCATCGAAATAGTATTTTTTATTTTTGGTGGTAAATTTTCGCTTTCAGAAAAAAAGTGGAAAATTTTCACATTTTTTCATGGAG